>NW_027254624.1:2550000-2787500 GCF_044704955.1 Pristiophorus japonicus
GTCTGATCTCACTTGGCGCCCAGGTTACACACTGTCTGATCTTACTGGGCCCCCGGTTTACACACTGTCTGATCTCACTGGGCCCCCGGGTTACACACTGTCTGATCTCACTGAACCCCTGGTTACACAGTGTCTGATCTCACTGGGCCCCCGGGTTACACACTGTCTGATCTCACTGGGCCCAGCCCCGGGTGACACACTGTCTGATCTCACTGAGCCCCCGGGTTACACACTGTCTGATCTCACTGGGACCCCGGGTTACACAATTTCTTATCTCACTGGGACCCCGGGTTACACACTGTCTGATCTCACTGGGCCCCCGGATTACACACTGTCTGATCTCACTGGGCCCCCAGGTTACACACTGTCTGATCTCACTGGGCCCACCCCCGGATTACACACTGTCTGATCTCACTGGGCCCCCGGGTTACACACTGTCTGATCTCACTGGGCCCCTAGGTTACACACTGTCTGATCTCACTTGGCCCCCGGGTTACACACTGTCTGATCTTACTGGGCCCCCGGTTTTCACACTGTCTGATCTCACTGGGCCCCCGGGTTACACACTGTCTGATCTCACTGGGCCCCCGGGTTACACACTTTCTGATCTCACTGGGACCCCGGGTTACACACTGTCTGATCTCACTGAGCCCCCGGGTTACACACTGTCTGATCTCACTGGGCCCCCAGGTTACACACTGTCTGATCTCACTGGGCCCAGCCCCGGGTTACACAATGTCTGAGCTCACTGGGCTCCCGGGTTACACACTGTCTGTTCTCACTGAGCCCTCGGGTTACACACAGTCTGATCTCACTGGGCCCCCGGGTTACACACTGTCTGATCTCACTGGGCCCCAGGGTTATTCACTGTCTGATCTCACTGGGCCCCCGGGTTATACACTGTCTGATCTCAATGGGCCCACCCCCGGGTTACACACTTTCTGATCTCAATGGGCCCACGGGTTACACACTGTCTGATCTCACTGGGCCGACGGGTTACACACTGTCTGATCTCACTGGGCCCCCAGCTTACACACTGTCATGATTTCACTGGACCCCGGGGTTACACACTGTCTGATCGGCATGTGCCCCCGGGTTACACACTCTCTTATCTTACTGGGCCCCCGGATTACACACTGTCTGATCTCAGTGGGCCCACCCCCGGGTTACACACTGCCTGATCTCACTGGCACCCCGGGTTACACACTGACTGATCTCACTGGGCCCCCGGGTTACACACTGTCTGATCTCACTGGGCACATTCCACCTGTGTTGCACACGTCTGATCTCACTGGGCCTCCGGTTTACACGCCGCCTGATCTCACTGGGGTCCCGGGTTTCACATTTTCTGATCTCTCTGGGCCCCCGGGTTACACACTGTCTAATCTCACTGGGCCCCAGGTTTCAACACTCTCTGATCTCACTGGCCCCCAGTGTTACAAACTGGCCGATCTCACTGTGCACCGGGTTACAGACTGTTTGATCGGCCTGTGCCCCTGGGTAACACACTGTCTGGTCTCATTTAGCACCCGGTTACACACTGTCTGATCTAACTGGGCCCAGCCCCGCGTTACACACTGTCTGATCTCACTGGGCCCCCGGGTGACACACTGTCTGATCTCACTGGGCCCCCAGGTTACACACTGTCTGATCTCACTGAGCCCCCGGGTTACACACTATCTGATCTCACTGGGACCCCGGGTTACACAATTTCTTATCTCACTGGGACCCCGGGTTACACACTGTCTGATCTCACTGGGCCCCCGGATTACACACTGTCTGATCTCACTGGGCCCCCAGGGTACACACTGTCTGATCTCACTGGGCCCACCCCCGGATTACACACTGTCTGATCTCACTGGGCGCTGCGATACACACTGTCTGATCTCACTGGGCCCCTGGAACACACACTGTCTGATCTCACTTGGCCCCCGGGTTACACACTGTCTGATCATACTGGGCCCCCGGTTTTCAGACTGTCTGATCTCACTGGGCCCCCGGGTTACACACTGTCTGATCTCACTGGGCCCCCGGGTTACACACTTTCTGATCTCACTGGGACCCCGGGTTACACACTGTCTGATCTCACTGAGACCCCGGGTTACACACTGTCTGATCTCACTGGGCCCCCAGGTTACACACTGTCTGATCTCACTGGGCCCAGCCCCGGGTTACACAATGTCTGAGCTCACTGGTCTCCCGGGTTACACACTGTCTGTTCTCACTGAGCCCTCGGGTTACACACAGTCTGATCTCACTGGGCCCCCGGGTTATACACTGTCTGATCTCAATGGGCCCATCCCCGGGTTACACACTTTCTGATCTCAATGGGCCCACGGGTTACACACTGTCTGATCTCACTGGGCCGACGGGTTACACACTGTCTGATCTCACTGGGCCCCCAGCTTACACACTGTCATGATTTCACTGGACCCCGGGGTTACACACTGTCTGATCGGCATGTGCCCCCGGGTTACACACTCTCTTATCTTACTGGGCCCCCGGATTACACACTGTCTGATCTCAGTGGGCCCACCCCCGGGTTACACACTGCCTGATCTCACTGGCACCTCGGGTTACACACTGACTGATCTCACTGGGCCCCCGGGTTACACACTGTCTGATCTCACTGGCACATCCCACCTGTGTTGCACACGTCTGATGTCACTGGGCCTCCGGTTTACACGCCGTCTGATCTCACTGGGGTCCCGGGTTTCACATTTTCTGATCTCTCTGGGCCCCCGGGTTACACACTGTCTAATCTCACTGGGCCCCAGGTTTCAACACTCTCTGATCTCACTGGCCCCCAGTGTTACAAACTGGCCGTTCTCACTGTGCACCGGGTTACAGACTGTTTGATCGGCCTGTGCCCCTGGATAACACACTGTCTGGTCTCATTTAGCACCCCGTTACACACTGTCTGATCTAACTGGGCCCAGCCCCGCGTTACACACTGTCTGATCTCACTGGGCCGATCCCCAGATTACACACTGTATGATCTCACTGGGCGCTGAGATTCACACTGTCTGATCTCACTGGGCCCCTGGAACACACACTGTCTGATCTCACTGGGCCCCTGGGTTTCACACTGTCTGATCTCACTGGGCCCACCCCCGGGTTACACACTGTCTGATCTCACTGGGCCCCCGGGATATACACTGTCTGATCTCACTGGGCCCCTGGGTTTCACAGTGTCTGATCTCACTGGGCACACCCCCGGGTTACACACTGTCTGATCTCACTGGGCGCTGAGATACACACTGTCTGATCTCACTGGGCCCCTGGAACACACACTGTCTGATCTCACTGGCCCCTGGGTTTCACACTGTCTGATCTCACTGGGCCCACCCCCGGGTTACACACTGTCTGATCTCACTGGGCCCACGTTCGTGTTACACACTGTCTGAACTCACTGGGCCCACCCCCAGATTACAAACTGTATGCCATCACTGTGCCCTGGGATATACACTGTCTGATCTCACCGGGCCCCCGTATTATACACTGTTGATGTCACTGGGTCCACCCCCAGGTTACACACTGTCTGATCTCAATGGGCCCACACCTGGGTTACACACTGTCTGATCTCACTGGGCCCAGGGGTTACACACTGTCTGATCTCACTTGGCCCACCCCCGGGTTACACACTGTATGATCTCACTCGGCCGCTGTGTTACTCACTGTCTGATCTCACTGGGCCCCGGGGTTACACACTCTCTGATCTCACTGGGCCCCCGGGTTACACACTGTCTGATCACACTGTGCCCCTGGGTTACACACTGTCTGATCTCACTGGGCCCCCGGGTTATACACTGTCTGATCTTACTGGGCCCCCAGGTTACACACTGTCTGATCTCACTGGGCCCCCGTGTTACACACTGTCTGATCTCACTGAGCCCCCGGGTTACACAGTGTCTCATCTCACTGGGCCCCCGGGTTACACACTGTCTGATCTCACTGGGCCCAGCCCCGGGAGACACACTGTCTGATCTCACTGGGCCTACCCCCGGGTTACACACTGTCTGATCTCACTGAGCCCCCGGGTTACACAGTGTCTGATCTCACTGGGCCCCCGGGTTACCCACTGTCTGATCTCAATGGGCCCACACCTGGGTTACACACTGTCTGATCTCACTGGGCCCACGGGTTACACACTGTCTGATCTCACTGGGTCCACCCCCGGGTTACACACTGTATGATCTCACTGGGTCCAACCCCGGGTTACAGATTGTCTGATCTCACTGGGCCCACCCCCGGGTTACACACTGTCTGATCTCACTCGGCCGCTGTGTTACACACTGTCTGATCTCACTGGGCCCCGGGGTTACAAACTGTCTGATCTCACTGGGCCCCCGGGTTACACACTGTCTGATCACACTGTGCACCAGGGTTACACACTGTCTGATCTCACTGGGCCCCCGGGTTATACACTGTCTGATCTTACTGGGCCCCCGGGTTACACACTGTCTGATCTCACTGGGCCCCCGTGTTACACACTGTCTGATCTCACTGAGCCCCCGGGTTACACAGTGTCTGATCTCACTGGGCCCCCGGGTTACACACTGTCTGATCTCACTGGGCCCAGCCCCGGGAGACACACTGTCTGATCTCACTGGGCCTACCCCCTGGTTACACACTGTCTGATCTCACTGGGCCCAGCCCCGGGTTACACACTGTCTGATCTCACTGGGCCGCCAGGTTACACACTGTATGATCTCACTGAGCCCCCGGGTTACACACTGTCTGATCTCACTGAGCTCCCGGGTTACACACTTTCTGATCTCACTGGGACCCCGGGTTACACACTGTCTGATCTCACTAAGCCCCCGGGTTACACACTGTCCGATCTCACTGGGCCCCCGGATTACACACTGTCTGATCTCACTGGGCCCCCGGGTAACACACTGTCTGATCTCACTGGGCCCCCAGGTTACACACTGTCTGATCTCACTGGACCCACCCCCGGGTTACACAATGTCTGAGCTCACTGGGCCCCCGGGTTACACACTGTCTGTTCTCACTGAGCCCTCGGGTTACACACAGTCTGATCTCACTGGGCCCCCGGGTTACACACTGTCTGATCTCACTGGGCCCCACGGTTACTCACTGTCTGATCTCACTGGGCCCCCGGGTTACACACTGTCTGATCTCAATGGGCCCACCCCCGGGTTACACACTTTCTGATCTCACTGGGCCCACGGGTTACACACTGTCTGATCTCACTGAGCCCCCCGGTTACACACTGTCTGATCTCACTGGGCCCCCGGGTTACACACTGTCTGATCTCAATGGGCCCACCCCCGGTTACACACTGTCTGATCTCACTGGGCCCACGGGTTACACACTGTCGGATCTCACTGGGCCCACGGGTTACACACTGCCTGATCTCACTGGGCCCCCAGGTTACACACTGTCATGATTTCACTGGACCCCGGGGTTGCACACTGTCTGATCGGCCTGTGCCCCGGGCTACACACTCTCTTATCTTACTGGGCCCCCGGGTTACACACTGTCTGATCTCACTGGGCCCACCCCCGGGTTACACACTGTCTGATCTCACTGGGCCCCCGGGTTACACACTGTCTGATCTCACTGGGCCCATCCCACCTGGGTTGCACACTGCCTGATCTCACTGGGCCTCCGGTTTACACGCTGTCTGATCTCACTGGGGTCACGGGTTTCACATTTTCTGATCTCTCTGGGCCCCCGGGTTACTCACTGTCTAATCTCACTGGGCCCCAGGTTTCAACACTCTCTGATCTCACTGGCCCCCAGTGTTACAAACTGGCCGATCTAACTGTGCATCGGGTTACAGACTGTTTGATCGGCCTGTGCCCCTGGGTAACACACTGTCTGGTCTCATTCGGTCCCCGGTTACACACTGTCTGATCTCACTGGGCCCACCCCCGGGTTACACACTGTCTGATCACACTGGGCCTACCACCGGGTTACACAGTGTCTGATCTCACTGGGCCCACCCGCGGGTTACACACTGTCTGATCTCACTGGGCCCAGCCCCGGGTTAAACACTGTCTGATCTCACTGGGCCCAGCCCTGGGTTACACACTGTCTGAGCTCACTGGGCCACCGGGTTGCACACAGCCTGATCTCACTGGGCCCCCGGGTTACCCACTGTCTGATCTCACTGGGCCCCCGGGTTACACACTGTCTGAGCTCACTGGGCCCCAGGGATGCACAGTGTCAGATCTCACTGGGCCCCCGGGTTACACACTGTCTGAGCTCACTGGGCCCCAGGGATGCACAGTGTCTGATCTCACTGGGCCCCCGGGTTACACACTGTCTGATCTCACTGGGCCCCAGGATTACACAATGTCTGATCTCACAGCGCCCAACCGGGGTTACACATTGTCTAATCTCACTGTGCACCCGGGTTACACACTGTCTGATCTCACTGTGCCCACGGGTTACACACTGTCTGATCTCACTGGACCCCATGGTTTCAAACTGTCTGATCTCACTGGACCCACGGGTTACACACTGTTTGATCTCACTGGGCCCACGGGTTACACACTGTCTGATCTCACTGGACCCCCGGGTTACACACTGTCTGATCTCACTGGACCCCGGGGTTTCAAACTGGCTGATCTCACTGGGCCCCTGAGTTACACACTGTCTGATCTCACTGGACCCCGGGGTTACACACTGTCTGATCTCACTGGGCCCCCGGGTTACACACTATCTGATCTCACTGGGCCCCCGGGTTACACACTGTCCGATCTCATTGGCCCTCGGGTTACACACTGTCTGATCGCACTGGGTCCACGGGTTACACACTGTCTGATCTCACTGGGCCCCCAGCTTACATACTGTCATGATTTCACTGGACCCCGCGGTTACACACTGTCTGATCGGCCTGTGCCCCCGGGTTACACACTCTCTTATCTCACTGGGCCCCCGGGTTACACAATGTCTGATCTCACAGGGCCCACCCCCGGGTTACACACTGTCTGATCTCACTGGGCCCCCGGGTTACACACAGTCTGATCTCACTGGGGTCCCGGGTTTCACATTTTCTGATCTCTCTGGGCCCCCGGGTTACACACTGTCTAATCTCACTGGGCCCCAGGTTTCAACACTCTCTGATCTAACTGGCCGCCAGTGTTACAAACTGGCCGATCTCACTGTGCACCGGGTTACAGACTGTTTGATCTGCCTGTGCCCCTGGGTAACACACTGTCTGTTCTCATTCGGCCCCCGGTTACACACTGTCTGATCTCACTGGGACCACCCCCGGGTTACAAACTGTCTGATCTCACTGGGCCCACCCCCGTGTTACACACTGTCTGATCTCACTGGGCCCACCCCCGGGTTACACACTGTCTGATCTCACTGGGCCCAGCCCGGGTTACACACTGTCTGATCTCACTGGGCACCGGGTTACACACTGTCTGATCTCACTGGGCCCACCCCCGGGTTACACACTGTCTGATCTCACTGGGCCCCCGGGTTACACACTGTCTGATCTCACTGGGCCCCCAGGTTACACACCGTCTGATCTCACTGAGCCCCCGGGTAACACACTACTGATCTCACTGGCCCCAGCCCTGGGTTACACACTGCCTGAGCTCACTGGGCCACCGGGTTGCACACAGCCTGATCACACTGGGCCCCCGGGTTACACACTGTCTGATCTCACTGGGACCCCGGGTTACACACTGTCTGAGCTCACTGGGCCCCAGGAATGCACAGTGTCTGATCTCACTGGGCCCCCGTATTACACACTGTCTGAGCTCACTGGGCCCCAGGGATGCACAGTGTCTGATCTCACTGGGCCCCCGGGTTACACAACTGTCTGATATCACTGGGCCCCAGGATTACACAATGTCTGATGTCACTGCGCCCAACCGGGGTTACACATTGTCTAATCTCACTGGGCCCCCGGGTTACACACTGTCTGATCTCACTGGACCCCATGGTTTCAACCTGTCTGATCTCACTGGACGCACGGGTTACACACTGTCTGATCTCACTGGGCACACGGGTTACACACTGTCTGATCTCACTGGACCCCCTGATTACACACTGTCTGATCCCACTGGGCCCCCGGGTTACACACTGTCTGATCTCTCTGGGCCCACCCCCGGGTTACACACTGTCTGATCTCACTGGGCCCAGCCCGGGTTACACACTGTCTGATCTCACTGGGCACCGGGTTACACACTGTCTGATCTCACTGGGCCCACCCCCGGGTTACACACTGTCTGATCTCACTGGACCCCCGGGTTACACACTGTCTGATATCACTGGGCCCCCAGGTTACACACTGTCTGATCTCACTGAGCCCCCGGGTTACACACTGACTGATCTCACTGGCCCCAGCCCTGGGTTACACACTGCCTGAGCTCACTGGGCCACCTGGTTGCACACAGCCTGATCTCACTGGGCCCCAGGGTTACACACTGTCTGATCTCACTGGGCCCCCGGGTTACACACTGTCTGAGCTCACTGGGCCCCAGGGATGCACAGTGTCTGATCTCACTGGGCCCCCGTGTTACACACTGTCTGAGCTCACTGGGCCCCAGGGATGCACAGTGTCTGATCTCACTGGGTCCCCGGGTTACACACTGTCTGATCTCACTGGGCCCCAGGATTACACAATATCTGATCTCACTGCGCCCAACCGGGGTTACACATTGTCTAATCTCACTGGGCCCCCGGGTTACACACTGTCTGATCTCACTGGACCCCATGGTTTCAACCTGTCTGATCTCACTGGACCCACGGGTTACACACTGTCTGATCTCACTGGGCCCACGGGTTACACACTGTCTGATCTCACTGGACGCCCGGGTTACACACTGTCTGATCTCACTGGGCCCCCGGGTTACACACTGTCTGATCTCACTGGGCCCCCGGGTAACACACTGTCTGATCTCACTGGACCCCATGGTTTCAAACTGTCTGATCTCACTGGACCCCCGGGTTACACACTGTCTGATCTCTCTGGGCCCTCGGGTTACACACTGTCTGATCTCACTGGGCTCCCGGCTTACACACTGTCTGATCTCACTGGGCCCACTCCCGGTTTACACACTGTCTGATATCACTGGGCCCCCGGTTTACACATTGTCTGATCTCACTGGGCCCCCGGGTTACACACTGTCTGATCTCACTGGGCCCTCGGGTTACACACTGTCTGATCTCACTGGGCCCCTGGTTTACACACGGTCTGATCTCACTGGGCCCCCAGGTTACACACTGTCTGATCTCACTGGGATCCGGGTTACACACTGTCTGATCTCACTGGGCCCACCTCCGGGTTACACACTGTCTGATCTCACTGAGCCCACCCCCGGGTTACACACTGTCTGATCTCACTGAGACCCAGGGTTACATACTGTCTGATCTCACCGGGCCCACCCCCGGGTTACACACTGTCTGATCTCACTGAGACCCCGCGTTACACGCTGTCTGATCTCACTGGGCCCGCCCCCTGGTTACACACTGTCTGATCTCACTGAGCCCACCCACGGGTTACACACTGTCTGATCTCACTGAGACCCCGGGTTACACACTGTCTGATCTCACTGGGCCCACACCCGGGTTACACACTGTCTGATCTCACTGGGCCCGCCCCCTGGTTACACACTGTCTGGTCTCACTGAGCCCACCCCCGGGTTACACACTGTCTGATCTCACTGGGCCCCAGTGTTACACACTGTCTGATCTCACTGGGCCCCAGTGTGACACACTTCTGAGCTCACTGGGCCCCAGCGATGCACAGTGTCTGATCTCACTGGGCCCCCGGTTTACACACTGTCTGATCTCACTGGACCCCATGATTTCAATCTGTCTGATCTCACTGGACCCCCGGGTTACACACTGTCTGATCTCTCTGGGCCCCCGGGTTACACACTGTCTGATCTCACTGGGCTCCCGGGTTACACACTGTCTGATCTCACTGGGCCCACCCCCGGGTTACACACTGTCTGATCTCACTGGGCCCACCCCCGGGTTACACACTGTCTGATCTCACTGGGCACCCGGATTACACACTGTCTGATCTCACTGGGCCCCCGGGTTACACACTGTCTGATCTCACTGGGCCCCGGGTTACACACTTTCTGATCTCACTGGGCCCCGGTTTACACACTGTCTGATCTCACTGGGCCCAGGGTTGTATTCTTTCTGATCAAACTGGGTCCCCGCTTTACACACTGTCTGATCGGCCTGTGCCCCCGGGTTGCACACTCTCTTATCTCACTGGGCCACCGGGTTACACACTGTCTGATGTCACTGGGGTCCCGAGTTTCACATTTTCTTATCTCTCTGGGCCCCCGGGTTTAAAACTGTCTAATCTCACTGGGCCCCAGGTTTCAACACTGTCTGATCTCACTGTGCACCGGATTACAGATTGTTTGATCGGCCTGTGCCCCCGGGTAACACACTGTCTGTCTCATTCAGCCCCCGGTTAAACACTGTCTGATCTCACTAGGCCCACCCCCGGGTTACACACTGTCTGATCTCACTGGGCACACACCCGTGTTACACACTGTCTGATCTCACTGGGCCCACCCCCGGGTTACACACTGTCTGATCTCACTGGGCCAACCCCCGGGTTACACACTGTCTGATCTCAATGGGCACACACCCGTGTTACACACTGTCTGATCTCACTGGGCCCACCCCCGGGTTACACACTGTCTGATCTCACTGGGCCCACCCCCGGGTTACACACTGTCTGATCTCACTGGGCCCACCCTCGGGTTACACACTCTCTGATCTCACTGCGCCCACCCCCGGGTTACACACTGTCTGATCTCACTGGGCCCACCCCCGGGTTACACATTGTCTCATCTCACTGGGCCCACCCCCGGGTTACACACTGTCTGAACTCACTGGGCCCACCCCCGAGTTACAAACTGTCTGATCTCACTGGGTCCCATCCCCGGGTTACACACTGTCTGATCTCACTGGGCCCCCGTGTTACACACTGTCTGATCTCACTGGGCCCCCGGGTTACACACTGTCTGATCTCACTGGGCCCAGCCCCGGGTTACACACTGTCTGATCTCACTGGGTCCACAGGTTACACACTGTCTGATCTCACTGAGCCCCCGGGTTACACACTCTCTGATCTCACAGGGCCCATCTCATCTGTAATATGTTCTGTCTGATTTCAATGGGCCCGGGGTTACACACTGTCTGATCTCACTGGGTCCCTGTGTTAAATACTGTCTGATCTCACTGGGCCCCCGGGTTACACATTGTCTGATGTAAATGGGACCTCGGGTTACACACTGTCTGATCTCACTGTGCCCCGGGTTACACACTGTCTGATCTCACTGGGCCCCCGGGTTACACACTGTCTGATCTCACTGTGCCCATGGGTTACACATTGTCTGATCTGACTGGGTCCGATGGTTATACACTGTCTGATCTCACTGGGCCCGAGGGTTACATACTGGCTGATCTCACTGGGCCCCCGGGTTACACACTGCTTGATATCACTGGGTCCCCGGGTTAAACACTGTCTGACGCCCTGTGCCTATGTTGCACACTGTCTGATCTCACTGGGCCCCTGAGTTTTACACTGTCTGATCCAACTGGACCCCCGACTTACACACTGTCTGATCTTACTGGCCCCCTGAGTTGCAAACTGTCTGATCTTACTGTGCCCCCGAGTTACAATTGTCTGATCTCACTGGGCCCCCGGGTTACACACTGCCTGATCTCACTGGGCCCCCGGGTTACACACTGTCTGATCTCACTGGGTCCCCGGGTTACACACTGTCTGATCTCACTGTGCCCCCGAGTTACAATTGTCTGATCTCACTGGGCCCCCGGGTTACACACAGTCTGATCTCACTGGGCCCCTGAGTTGCAAACTGTCTGATCTTACTGTGCCCCCGAGTTACAATTGTCTGATATCACTGGGCCCCCGGGTTACACACTGTCTGATCTCACTGGGCCCCCGGGTTACACACTGTCTGATCTCACTGGGCCCCCGGGTTACACACTGTCTGATCTCACTGGGCCCCCGGGTTACACACTGTCTGATCTCACTGGGCCCCCGGGTTACACACTGTCTGATCTCACTGGGCCCCCGGGTTACACGCTGGCTGATCTCACTGGACCCACCCCCGGGTTACACACTGTCTGATCTCACTGGGCCCACCCCCGGGTTGCACACTGTCTGATCTCAGTGGACCCACCCACGGGTTACACACTGTCTGATCTCACTGGGCCCCAGGGTTACACACTGTCTGATTTCACTGGGCCCCAGTGTTACACACTGTCTGATCACACTGGGTCCCAGTGTTACACACTGTCTGATCTCACTGGGCCTAACCGGGGTTAGACACTGTCTAATCTCACTGGGCCCCCAGGTTAAACACTGTCTGATCTCATTGGGCCCTCAGGTTACACACTGTCTAATCTCACTGGGCCCCCAGGTTACACACTGTCTGATCTCACTGGGCCCCCAAGTTACATACTGTCTGATCTCACTGGGCCCCCAGGTTACACACTGTCTGATCTCACTGGGTCTAACCGGGGTTAGACACTGTCTAATCTCACTGGGCCCCCAGGTTACACACTGTCTGATCACACTGGGCCCCCAGGTTACACACTGATTGATCTCACTGGGCCTAACCGGGGTTAGACACTGTCTAATCTCACTGGGCCCCCAGGTTACACACTGTCTGATCTCACTGGGCCCCCAGGTTACACACTGACTGATCTCACTGGGCCCCCAGGTTACACACTGTCTGATCTCACTGGGACCTCGGATTACACATTGTCTGATCGCACAGGGTCCCCGGTTTACACACTGTAGGATCTCACTGGGCCACCGGGTTATACACTGTCTGATCTCACTGGGCCACCGGGTTACACACTGTCTGATCTCACTGGGCCCCCGGGTTATACACTGTCTGATCTCACTGGGACACCGGGTTGTACACTGTCTGATCTCACTGGGCCACCGGGTTACACACTGTCTGATCTCACTGGGCCACCGGGTTCTAGACTGTCTGATCTCACTGGGCCCCAGGTTACACACTGTCTGATCTCACTGGGCCCCCGGGTTATACACTGTCTGATCTCACTGGGCACCCGGGTTATACACTGTCTGATCTCACTGGGCCCCCAGGTTACACACTGTCTGATCTCACTGGCCCCCCGGATTATACACTGTCTGATCTCACTGGGCCCCCGGGTTATACACTGTCTGATCTCACTGGGCCACCGGGTTACACACTGTCTGATCTCACTGGGCCCCCGGGTTATACACTGTCTGATCTCACTGGGCCACCGGGTTACACACTGTCTGATCTCACTGGGCCACCGGGTTATACACTGTCTGATCTCACTGGGCACCCAGGTTATACACTGTCTGATCTCACTGGGACCTCGGGTTATACACTGTCTGATCGCACAGGGTCCCCGGTGTAAACACAGTCTGATCTCAGTGTACCCCAAGGTCACACACTGTCTGATCTCACTGGGCCCCCGGGTTACACACTTTCGGATCTCACTGTGCCCCAGGGTTATACACTGTCTGATCTCACTGCGCCACCGGGTTACACACTGTCTGATCTCGCTGGGCACTCGGGTAGACACTGTCTGATCTCACTGGGCCCATTCATTCTCAACGGGTTACACACTGTCTGATCTCACTGGGCCCTGGGGTACACACTGTATGATCTCACTGGGCCCCCGGGATACACACTGTCTGATCTCACTGGGCCCAGCCCCGCGTAACAGACTGTCTGATCTCACTGGGCCCCTGGGTTTCACACTGTATGATCTCACTGGGCACACCCCCGGATTACACACTGTCTGATCTCACTGGGCCCACCCCAAGATTACACACTGTGTGATCTCACTGGGCGCTGATATACACACTGTCTGATCTCACTGAGCCCTTGGAACACACACTGTCTGATCTCACTGGGCCCCTGGGTTTCACACTGTCTGATCTTACTGGGCCCACCCCCGGGTTACACACTGTCTGATCTCACTGCGCCCACTTTCGTGTTACACACTGTCTGATCTCACTGGGCCCACCTCCAGATTACACACTGTATGCCAACACTGTGCCCTGGGATATACACTGTCTGATCTCACCGGGCCCCCGGGTTATACACTGTTGATCTCACTGGGTCCACCCCCAGGTTACACACAGTCTGATCTCACTGGCCCCACCCCCGGGTTACATAGTGTCTGATGTCACTGGGCCCACCCCCAGGTTACAAACTGTCTGATCTCACTGGGGTCCCGGGTTTCACATTTTCTGATCTCTCTGTGCCCCCGGGTTATACACTGTCTGATCTCACTGGGCCCCCGCTTTACACACATTCTGATCACACTGTATCCACCTTCGGGTTACACAATGTGTGATCTCACTGGGCCCCAGTGTTACACACTGTCTGATTTCACTGGGTTCCCGGGTTACACACTGTCAGATCTCAGTGTACACCGGGGTTACACATTGTCTGATCTCACTGGGACCCCGAGTTACACACTCTCCGATCTCACTGTGCACCAGGTTTCCACACTTTCTGATCTCACTGGGCCCACCCTCGGGTTGCACACTCTCTGATCTCACTGGACCCACCCCCGGGTTACACACTGTCTGATCTCACTGGGCCCATCCCAGCTGGGTTGCACACTGTCTGATCAAACTGGGCCACCTCTTTACACACAGTCTGATCGGCGTGTGCCTCCGGGTTACACACTGTCTGATCTCACTGGGTCCCAGGGTTACACACTGTCTGATCTCACTGGGCCCCGGGTTACACACTGTCTGATCTCACTGGGCCCACCCCCGGGTTACACACTGTCTGATCTCATTGGGCCCAACCCGGGTTACACACTGTCTGATCTCACTGGACCCACCCCCGGGTTACACACTGTCTGATCTCTCTGGGCCCCCGGGTTACACACTGTCTGATCTCACTGGGCCCCCGGGTTACACACTGTCTGATCTCACTGGGCCCACCTTCGGGTTACACACTGTCTGATCTCAGTGGGCTCACCCACGGGTTACACGCTGTCTGATCTCACTGGGCCCACCCCGGGTTACACACTGTCTGATCTCACTGGACACACGCCCGGGTTACACACTGTCTGATCTCACTGGGCCCCCGGGTTATACACTGTCTGATCTCACTGGGCCCCCGGGTTATACACTGTCTGATCTCACTGGGCCCCCGGGTTATACACTGTCTGATCTCACTGGGCCACCGGGTTACCCACTGTCTGATCTCACTGGTCCACCGGGTTATACACTGACTGATCTCACTGGGCCACCGGGTTATACACTGTCTGATCTCACTGGGCCCCCAGGTTACACACTGTCTGATCTCACTGGGCCCCCGGGTTATACACTGTCTGATCTCACTGGGCACCCTGTTCATGCACAGTCTGATCTCACTGGGCCATCAGTTTACACACTGTCTGATCTCACTGGCCCCCCGGGTTATACACTGTCTGATCTCACTGGGCCCCCGGGTTATACACTGTCTGATCTCACTGGGCCACCAGGTTACACACTGTCTGATCTCACTGGGCCACCGGGTTATACACTGTCTGATCTCACTGGGCCACCGGGTTACACACTGTCTGATGTCACTGGGCGCACCTCCAGATTACACACTGTATGCCATCACTTTGCCTTGGGATATACACTGTCTGATCTCACTGGCCCCCGCTTTACACACTTTCTGATCACACTGTGTCCACCCCCGGGTTACACAATGTCTGATATCACTGGGCCCCAGTGTTACAAACTGTCTGATCTCACTGTGCACCGGGTTACACACTTCCTGACCTCAGTCTACCCCCGGGTTACACACTGTCTGATCTCACTGGGCCCACCCTCGGGTTACACACTGTCTGATCTCACTGGGCCCCCGGGTTACACGCTGGCTGATCTCACTGGGCTCTACCCCCGGGTTACACACTGTCTGATCTCACTGGACCCACCCCCGGGTTACATACTGTCTGATCTCACTGGGCCCACCCCCGGGTTGCACACTGTCTGATCTCACTGGACCCACCCCCGGGTTACACACTGTCTGATCTCACTGGGCCCCAGGGTTACACACTGTCTGATTTCTCTGGGCCCCAGTGTTACACACTGTCTGATCACACTGGGCCCCAGTGTTACACACTGTCTGATCTCACTGGGCCTAACCGGGGTTAGACACTGTCTAATCTCACTGGGCCCCCAGGTTAAACACTGTCTGATCTCACTGGGCCCTCAGGTTACACACTGACTGATCTCACTGGGCCCCCAGGTTACACACTGACTGATCTCACTGGGCCCCCAGGTTACACACTGTCTGATCTCACTGGGACCTCGAGTTACAGACTGTGTGATCTCACTGGGCCTAACCGGGGTTAGACACTGTCTAATCTCACTGGGCCACCAGGTTACACACTGTCTGATCTCACTGGGCCCCCAGGTTACATACTGTCTGATCTCACTGGGCCCCCAGGTTACACACTGTCTGATCTCACTGGGTCTAACCGGGGTTAGACACTGTCTAATCTCACTGGGCCCCCAGGTTACACACTGTCTGATCACACTGGGCCTCCAGGTTACACACTCACTGATCTCACTGGGCCTAACCGGGGTTAGACACTGTCTAATCTCACTGGGCCCCCAGGTTACACACTGACTGATCTCACTGGGCCCCCAGTTTACACACTGTCTGATCTCACTGGGACCTCGCGTTACACACTGTGTGATCTCACTGGGCCTAACCGGGGTTAGACACTGTCTAATCTCACTGGGCCCCCAGGTTAAACACTGTCTGATCTCACTGAGCCCTCAGGTTACACACTGACTGATCTCACTGGGCCCCCAGGTTACACACTGTCTGATCTCACTGGGACCTCGAGTTACAGACTGTGTGATCTCACTGGGCCTAACCGGGGTTAGACACTGTCTAATCTCACTGGGCCACCAGGTTACACACTGTCTGATCTCACTGGGCCACAAGGTTACATACTGTCTGATCTCACTGGGCCCCCAGGTTACACACTGTCTGATCTCACTGGGTCTAACCGGGGTTAGACACTGTCTAATCTCACTGGGCCCCCAGGTTACACACTGTCTGATCACACTGGGCCTCCAGGTTACACACTGACTGATCTCACTGGGCCTAATCGGGGTTAGACACTGTCTAATCTCACTGGGCCCCCAGGTTACACACTGTCTGATCTCACTGGGCCCCCAGGTTACACACTGACTGATCTCACTGGGCCCCCAAGTTACACTCTGTCTGATCTCACTGGGACCTCGAGTTACAGACTGTGTGATCTCACTGGGCCTAACCGGGGTTAGACACTGTCTAATCTCACTGGGCCCCCAGGTTACACACTGTCTGATCTCACTGGGCCCCCAGGTTACATACTGTCTGATCTCACTGGGCCCCCAGGTTACACACTGTCTGATCTCATTGGGTCTAACCGGGGTTAGACACTGGCTAATCTCACTGGGCCCCCAGGTTACACACTGTCTGATCACACTGGGCCCCCAGGTTACACACTGATTGATCTCACTGGGCCTAACCGGGGTTAGACACTGTCTAATCTCACTGGGCCCCCAGGTTACACACTGTCTGATCTCACTGGGCCCCCAGGTTACACACTGACTGATCTCACTGGGCCCCCAGGTTACACACTGTCTGATCTCACTGGGACCTCGGGTTACACATTGTCTGATCGCACAGGGTCCCCGGTTTACACACTGTAGGATCTCACTGGGCCACCGGGTTATACACTGTCTGATCTCACTGGGCCACCGGGTTACACACTGTCTGATCTCACTGGGCCCCCGGGTTATACACTGTCTGATCTCACTGGGACACCGGGTTGTACACTGTCTGATCTCACTGGGCCACCGGGTTACACACTGTCTGATCTCACTGGGCCACCGGGTTCTAGACTGTCTGATCTCACTGGGCCCCAGGTTACACACTGTCTGATCTCACTGGGCCCCCGGGTTATACACTGTCTGATCTCACTGGGCACCCGGGTTATACACTGTCTGATCTCACTGGGCCCCCAGGTTACACACTGTCTGATCTCACTGGCCCCCCGGATTATACACTGTCTGATCTCACTGGGCCCCCGGGTTATACACTGTCTGATCTCACTGGGCCACCGGGTTACACACTGTCTGATCTCACTGGGCCCCCGGGTTATACACTGTCTGATCTCACTGGGCCACCGGGTTACACACTGTCTGATCTCACTGGGCCACCGGGTTATACACTGTCTGATCTCACTGGGCACCCAGGTTATACACTGTCTGATCTCACTGGGACCTCGGGTTATACACTGTCTGATCGCACAGGGTCCCCGGTGTAAACACAGTCTGATCTCAGTGTACCCCAAGGTCACACACTGTCTGATCTCACTGGGCCCCCGGGTTACACACTTTCGGATCTCACTGTGCCCCAGGGTTATACACTGTCTGATCTCACTGCGCCACCGGGTTACACACTGTCTGATCTCGCTGGGCACTCGGGTAGACACTGTCTGATCTCACTGGGCCCATTCATTCTCAACGGGTTACACACTGTCTGATCTCACTGGGCCCTGGGGTACACACTGTATGATCTCACTGGGCCCCCGGGATACACACTGTCTGATCTCACTGGGCCCAGCCCCGCGTAACAGACTGTCTGATCTCACTGGGCCCCTGGGTTTCACACTGTATGATCTCACTGGGCACACCCCCGGATTACACACTGTCTGATCTCACTGGGCCCACCCCAAGATTACACACTGTGTGATCTCACTGGGCGCTGATATACACACTGTCTGATCTCACTGAGCCCTTGGAACACACACTGTCTGATCTCACTGGGCCCCTGGGTTTCACACTGTCTGATCTTACTGGGCCCACCCCCGGGTTACACACTCTCTGATCTCACTGCGCCCACCTTCGTGTTACACACTGTCTGATCTCACTGGGCCCACCTCCAGATTACACACTGTATGCCAACACTGTGCCCTGGGATATACACTGTCTGATCTCACCGGGCCCCCGGGTTATACACTGTTGATCTCACTGGGTCCACCCCCAGGTTACACACAGTCTGATCTCACTGGCCCCACCCCCGGGTTACACACTGTCTGATCTCACTGGGCCCCCGGGTTACATAGTGTCTGATGTCACTGGGCCCACCCCCAGGTTACAAACTGTCTGATCTCACTGGGGTCCCGGGTTTCACATTTTCTGATCTCTCTGTGCCCCCGGGTTATACACTGTCTGATCTCACTGGGCCCCCGCTTTACACACATTCTGATCACACTGTATCCACCTTCGGGTTACACAATGTGTGATCTTACTGGGCCCCAGTGTTACACACTGTCTGATTTCACTGGGTTCCCGGGTTACACACTGTCAGATCTCAGTGTACACCGGGGTTACACATTGTCTGATCTCACTGGGACCCCGAGTTACACACTCTCCGATCTCACTGTGCACCAGGTTTCCACACTTTCTGATCTCACTGGGCCCACCCTCGGGTTGCACACTCTCTGATCTCACTGGACCCACCCCCGGGTTACACACTGTCTGATCTCACTGGGCCCATCCCAGCTGGGTTGCACACTGTCTGATCAAACTGGGCCACCTCTTTACACACAGTCTGATCGGCGTGTGCCTCCGGGTTACACACTGTCTGATCTCACTGGGTCCCAGGGTTACACACTGTCTGATCTCACTGGGCCCCGGGTTACACACTGTCTGATCTCACTGGGCCCACCCCCGGGTTACACACTGTCTGATCTCATTGGGCCCAACCCGGGTTACACACTGTCTGATCTCACTGGACCCACCCCCGGGTTACACACTGTCTGATCTCTCTGGGCCCCCGGGTTACACACTGTCTGATCTCACTGGGCCCCCGGGTTACACACTGTCTGATCGCACTGGGCCCACCTTCGGGTTACACACTGTCTGATCTCAGTGGGCTCACCCACGGGTTACACGCTGTCTGATCTCACTGGGCCCACCCCGGGTTACACACTGTCTGATCTCACTGGACCCACGCCCGGGTTACACACTGTCTGATCTCACTGGGCCCACCCCCGGGTTACACACTGTCTGATCTCACTGGAACCACCCCAGGGTTACACACTCTCTGACCTCACTGGGCCCCAGGGTTACACACTGCCTGATCTCACTGGGCCCCAGTGTTACACACTGTCTGATCACACTAGGCCCCAGTGTTACACACTGTCTTGTCTCACTGGGCCTAACCGGGGTTAGACACTGTCTAATCTCACTGGGCCCCCAGGTTACACACTGTCTAATCTCACTGGGCCCCCAGGTTACACACTGACTGATCTGACTGGGCCCCCAGTTTACACACTGTCTGATCTCACTGGGACCTCGCGTTACAAACTGTGTGATCTCACTGGGCCTAACCGGGGTTAGACACTGTCTAATCTCACTGGGCCCCCAGGTTACTCACTGTCTGATCTCACTGGGCCCCCGGGTTATACACTGTCTGATCTCACTGGGCCCCCGGGTTATACACTGTCTGATCTCACTGGGCCACCGGGTTACCCACTGTCTGATCTCACTGGTCCACCGGGTTATACACTGACTGATCTCACTGGGCCACCGGGTTATACACTGTCTGATCTCACTGGGCCCCCAGGTTACACACTGTCTGATCTCACTGGGCCCCCGGGTTATACACTGTCTGATCTCACTGGGCACCCTGTTCATGCACAGTCTGATCTCACTGGGCCATCAGGTTACACACTGTCTGATCTCACTGGCCCCCCGGGTTATACACAGTCTGATCTCACTGGGCCCCCGGGTTATACACTGTCTGATCTCACTGGGCCACCAGGTTACACACTGTCTGATCTCACTGGGCCACCGGGTTATACACTGTCTGATCTCACTGGGCCACCGGGTTACACACTGTCTGATGTCACTGGGCGCACCTCCAGATTACACACTGTATGCCATCACTTTGCCCTGGGATATACACTGTCTGATCTCACTGGCCCCCGCTTTACACACTTTCTGATCACACTGTGTCCACCCCCGGGTTACACAATGTCTGATATCACTGGGCCCCAGTGTTACAAACTGTCTGATCTCACTGTGCACCGGGTTACACACTTCCTGACCTCAGTCTACCCCCGGGTTACACACTGTCTGATCTCACTGAGCCCCTGGGTTACACACTGCCTGATCTCACTGGGACCCCGGGTTACACACTGTCTGATCACACTGGGCCCCCGGGTTATACACTGTGTGATCTCACTGGGCTCCCGGGTTACACACTGTCTGATCTCACTGGGTCCCCGGGTTACATACTGTCAGATCTCAGTGTACCCGGGGGTTACACATTGTCTGATCTCACTGGGACCCCGAGTTACACACTGTCCGATCTCACTGTGCACCAGGTTTCCACATTTTCTGATCTCACTGGGCGCACCCCCGGGTTGCACACTGTCTGATCTCACTGGACCCACCCCCGGGTTACACACTGTCTGATCTCACTGGGCCCATCCCACCTTGGTTGCACACTGTCTGATCAAACTGGGCCACCTCTTTACACACTGTCTGATCGGCCTGTGCCCCCGGGTTACACACTGTCTGATCTCACTGGGCCCCAGGGTTACACACTGTCTGATCTCACTGGGCCCCGGGTTACACACTGTCTGATCTCACTGGGCCCACCCCCGGGTTACACACTGTCTGATCTCATTGGGCCCAACCCGGGTTACACACTGTCTGATCTCACTGGACTCACCCCCGGGTTACACACTGTCTGATCTCTCTGGGCCCCCGCGTTACACACTGTCTGATCTCAGTGGGCCCACCCACGGGTTACACGCTGTCTGATCTCACTGGGCCCACCCCCGGGTTACACACTGTCTGATCTCACTGGAACCAACCCCGAGTTACACACTGTCTGATCTCACTGGGCCCAACCCCAGGTTACACACTGTCTGATTTCACTGGGCCCCAGGGTTATACACTGTCTGTTCTCACTGGACCCCAGTGTTACACACTGTCTGATCACACTGGGCCCCAGTGTTACACACTGTCTGGTCTCACTGGGCCAAACCGGGGTTAGACACTGTCTGATCTCACTGGGCCCCCAGGTTACACACTGTCTGATCTCACTGGGCCCCAAGGTTACAAACTGATTGATCTCACTGGTCCCCCAAGTTACACACTGTCTGATCTCACTGGGACCTCGGGTTACACACTGTGTGATCTCACTGGGCGTAACCGGGGTTAGACACTGTGTAATCTCACTGGGCCCCCAGGTTACACACTCTCTGATCTCACTGGGCTCCCAGGTAAAACACTGTCTGATCTCACTGGGCCCCCAGGTTACATACTGTCTGATCTCACTGGGACCTCGGGTTATACAGTGTCTGATCTCACTGGGCCACCGGGTTATACACTGTCTGATCTCACTGAGCCACCGGGTTACACACTGTCTGATCTCAGTGGGCCACCGGGTTATACACTGTCTGAGCTCACTGGGCACCCAGGTTACACACTGTCTGATCTCACTGGGACCTCGGGTTATACACTGTCTGATCGCACAGGGTCCCCGGTTTACACACAGTCTCATCTCAGTGTACACCCGGGGCACACACTGTCTGATCTCACTGGGCCCCTGGGTTTCACACAGTTTGATCTCACTGGACCCACCCCCGGGTTACACACTGTCTGATCTCACTGGGCCCCTGGGTTTCACAGTGTCTGATGTCACTGGGCACACCCCCGGGTTACACACTGTCTGATCTCACTGGGCGCTGAGATACACACTGTCTGATCTCACTGGGCCCCTGGAACACACACTGTCTGATCTCACTGGCCCCTGGGTTTCACACTGTCTGACTCACTGGTCCCACCCCCGGGTTACGCACTGTCTGATCTCACTGGGCCCACGTTCGTGTTACACACAGTCTGATCTCACTGGGCCCACCCCCAGATTACACACTGTATGCCATCACTGTGCACTGGGATATACACTGTCTGATCTCACCGGGCCCCCGTGTTATACACTGTTGATCTCACTGCGTCCACCCCCAGGTTACACACTGTCTGATCTCACTGGGCCCACCCCTGGGTTACACACTGTCTGATCTCACTGGGCCCACGGGTTACACACTGTCTGATCTCACTGGGCCCACCCCCGGGTTACACACTGTTTGATCTTACTGGGTCCACTCCCGGGTTACACACTGTCTGATCTCACTGGGCACACCCCCGGGTTTCACACTGTCTGATCTCACTGGGCCCCCGGGTTACACACTGTCTGATCTCACTGGGCCCCTGGGTTACACACTGTCTGATCTCACTTGGCGCCCAGGTTACACACTGTCTGATCTTACTGGGCCCCCGGTTTACACACTGTCTGATCTCACTGGGCCCCCGGGTTACACACTGTCTGATCTCACTGAACCCCTGGTTACACAGTGTCTGATCTCACTGGGCCCCCGGGTTACACACTGTCTGATCTCACTGGGCCCAGCCCCGGGTGACACACTGTCTGATCTCACTGGGCCCCCAGGTTACACACTGTCTGATCTCACTGGGACCCCGGGTTACACAATTTCTTATCTCACTGGGACCCCGGGTTACACACTGTCTGATCTCACTGGGCCCCCGGATTACACACTGTCTGATCTCACTGGGCCCCCAGGGTACACACTGTCTGATCTCACTGGGCCCACCCCCGGATTACACAGTGTCTGATCTCACTGGGCCCCCGGGTTACACACTGTCTGATCTCACTGGGCCCCTAGGTTACACACTGTCTGATCTCACTTGGCCCCCGGGTTACACACTGTCTGATCTTACTGGGCCCCCGGTTTTCACACTGTCTGATCTCACTGGGCCCCCGGGTTACACACTGTCTGATCTCACTGGGCCCCCGGGTTACACACTTTCTGATCTCACTGGGACCCCGGGTTACACACTGTCTGATCTCACTGAGCCCCCGGGTTACACACTGTCTGATCTCACTGGGCCCCCAGGTTACACACTGTCTGATCTCACTGGGCCCAGCCCCGGGTTACACAATGTCTGAGCTCACTGGGCTCCCGGGTTACACACTGTCTGTTCTCACTGAGCCCTCGGGTTACACACAGTCTGATCTCACTGGGCCCCCGGGTTACACACTGTCTGATCTCACTGGGCCCCAGGGTTATTCACTGTCTGATCTCACTGGGCCCCCGGGTTATACACTGTCTGATCTCAATGGGCCCACCCCCGGGTTACACACTTTCTGATCTCAATGGGCCCACGGGTTACACACTGTCTGATCTCACTGGGCCGACGGGTTACACACTGTCTGATCTCACTGGGCTCCCAGCTTACACACTGTCCGATCTCACTGTGCACCAGGTTTCCACATTTTCTGATCTCACTGGGCGCACCCCCGGGTTGCACACTGTCTGATCTCACTGGACCCACCCCCGGGTTACACACTGTCTGATCTCACTGGGCCCATCCCACCTTGGTTGCACACTGTCTGATCAAACTGGGCCACCTCTTTACACACTGTCTGATCGGCATGTGCCCCCGGGTTACACACTCTCTTATCTTACTGGGCCCCGGGATTACACACTGTCTGATCTCAGTGGGCCCACCCCCGGGTTACACACTGCCTGATCTCACTGGCACCCCGGGTAACACACTGACTGATCTCACTGGGCCCCCGGGTTACACACTGTCTGATCTCACTGGGCACATCCCACCTGTGTTGCACACGTCTGATCTCACTGGGCCTCCGGTTTACACGCCGTCTGATCTCACTGGGGTCCCAGGTTTCACATTTTCTGATCTCTCTGGGCCCCCGGGTTACACACTGTCTAATCTCACTGGGCCCCAGGTTTCAACACTCTCTGATCTCACTGGCCCCCAGTGTTACAAACTGGCCGATCTCACTGTGCACCGGGTTACAGACTGTTTGATCGGCCTGTGCCCCTGGGTAACACACTGTCCGGTCTCATTTAGCACCCGGTTACACACTTTCTGATCTAACTGGGCCCAGCCCCGCGTTACACACTGTCTGATCTCACTGGGCCGATCCCCAGATTACACACTGTATGATCTCACTGGGCGCTGAGATTCACACTGTCTGATCTCACTGGGCCCCTGGAACACACACTGTCTGATCTCACTGGGCCCCTGGGTTTCACACTGTCTGATCTCACTGGGCCCACCCCCGGGTTACACACTGTCTGATCTCACTGGGCCCCCGGGATATACACTGTCTGATCTCACTGGGCCCCTGGGTTTCACAGTGTCTGATCTCACTGGGCACACCCCCGGGTTACACACTGTCTGATCTCACTGGGCGCTGAGATACACACTGTCTGATCTCACTGGGCCCCTGGAACACACACTGTCTGATCTCACTGGCCCCTGGGTTTCACACTGTCTGATCTCACTGGGCCCACCCCCGGGTTACACACTGTCTGATTTCACTGGGCCCACGTTCGTGTTACACACTGTCTGAACTCACTGGGCCCACCCCCAGATTACAAACTGTATGCCATCACTGTGCCCTGGGATATACACTGTCTGATCTCACCGGGCCCCCGTATTATACACTGTTGATGTCACTGGGTCCACCCCCAGGTTACACACTGTCTGATCTCAATGGGCCCACACCTGGGTTACACAATGTCTGATCTCACTGGGCCCAGGGGTTACACACTGTCTGATCTCACTTGGCCCACACCCGGGTTACACACTGTATGATCTCACTGGGTCCACCCCCGGGTTACACATTGTCTGATCTCACTGGGCCCACCCCCGGGTTACACACTGTCTGATCTCACTCGGCCGCTGTGTTACACACTGTCTGATCTCACTGGGCCTCGGGGTTACACACTGTCTGATCTCACTGGGCCCCCGGGTTACACACTGTCTGATCACACTGTGCCCCTGGGTTACACACTGTCTGATCTCACTGGGCCCCCGGGTTATACACTGTCTGATCTTACTGGGCCCCCGGGTTACACACTGTCTGATCTCACTGGGCCCCCGTGTTACACACTGTCTGATCTCACTGAGCCCCCGGGTTACACAGTGTCTCATCTCACTGGGCCCCCGGGTTACACACTGTCTGATCTCACTGGGCCCAGCCCCGGGAGACACACTGTCTGATCTCACTGGGCCTACCCCCGGTTTACACACTGTCTGATCTCACTGAGCCCCCGGGTTACACAGTGTCTGATCTCACTGGGCCCCCGGGTTACCCACTGTCAGATCGCAATGGGCCCACACCTGGGTTACACACTGTCTGATCTCACTGGGCCCACGGGTTACACACTGTCTGATCTCACTGGGCCCACCCCCGGGTTACACACTGTATGATCTCACTGGGTCCACCCCCGGGTTACACATTGTCTGATCTCACTGGGCCCACCCCCGGGTTACACACTGTCTGATCTCACTCGGCCGCTGTGTTACACACTGTCTGATCTCACTGGGCCCCGGGGTTACACACTGTCTGATCTCACTGGGCCCCCGGTTACACACTGTCTGATCTCACTGAGCCCCCGGGTTACACAGTGTCTGATCTCACTGGGCTCCCGGGTTACACACTGTCTGATCTCACTGGGCCCAGCCCCGGGGGACACACTGTCTGATCTCACTGGGCCTACCCCCGGGTTACACACTGTCGGATCTCACTGGGCCCAGCCCCGGGTTACACACTGTCTGATCTCACTGGGCCGCCAGGTTACACACTGTATGATCTCACTGAGCCCCCGGGTTACACACTGTCTGATCTCACTGAGCTCCCGGGTTACACACTTTCTGATCTCACTGGGACCCCGGGTTACACACTGTCTGATCTCACTAAGCCCCCGGGTTACACACTGTCCGATCTCACTGGGCCCCCGGATTACACACTGTCTGATCTCACTGGGCCCCCGGGTAACACACTGTCTGATCTCACTGGGCCCCCAGGTTACACACTGTCTGATCTCACTGGACCCACCCCCGGGTTACACAATGTCTGAGCTCACTGGGCCCCCGGGTTACACACTGTCTGTTCTCACTGAGCCCTCGGGTTACACACAGTCTGATCTCACTGGGCCCCCGGGTTACACACTGTCTGATCTCACTGGGCCCCCGGGTTACACACTGTCTGATCTCACTGGGCCCCCGGGTTACACACTGTCTGATCTCACTGGGCCCAGCCCCGGGTTACACACTGTCTGATCTCACTGGGCCCCACGGTTACTCACTGTCTGATCTCACTGGGCCCCCGGGTTACACACTGTCTGATCTCAATGGGCCCACCCCCGGGTTACACACTTTCTGATCTCACTGGGCCCACGGGTTACACATTGTCTGAGCTCACTGAGCCCCCCGGTTACACACTGTCTGATCTCACTTGGCCCCCGGGTTACACACTGTCTGATCTCAATGGGCCCACCCCCGGTTACACACTGTCTGCTCTCACTGGGCCCACGGGTTACACACTGTCTGATCTCACTGGGCCCACGGGTTACACACTGTCTGATCTCACTGGGCCCCCAGGTTACACACTGTCATGATTTCACTGGACCCCGGGGTTGCACACTGTCTGATCGGCCTGTGCCCCGGGCTACACACTCTCTTATCTTACTGGGCCCCCGGGTTACACACTGTCTGATCTCACTGGGCCCACCCCCGGGTTACACACTGTCTGATCTCACTGGGCCCCCGGGTTACACACTGTCTGATCTCACTGGGCCCATCCCACCTGGGTTGCACACTGCCTGATCTCACTGGGCCTCCGGTTTACACGCTGTCTGATCTCACTGGGGTCACGGGTTTCACATTTTCTGATCTCTCTGGGCCCCCGGGTTACTCACTGTCTAATCTCACTGGGCCCCAGGTTTCAACACTCTCTGATCTCACTGGCCCCCAGTGTTACAAACTGGCCGATCTCACTGTGCATCGGGTTACAGACTGTTTGATCGGCCTGTGCCCCTGGGTAACACACTGTCTGGTCTCATTCGGTCCCCGGTTACACACTGTCTGATCTCACTGGCCCCACCCCCGGGTTACACACTGTCTGATCTCACTGGGCCTACCACCGGGTTACACAGTGTCTGATCTCACTGGGCCCACCCCCGGGTTACACACTGTCTGATCTCACTGGGCCCAGCCCCGGGTTAAACACTGTCTGATCTCACTGGGCCCAGCCCTGGGTTACACACTGTCTGAGCTCACTGGGCCACCGGGTTGCACACAGCCTGATCACACTGGGCCCCCGGGTTACCCACTGTCTGATCTCACTGGGCCCCCGGGTTACACACTGTCTGAGCTCACTGGGCCCCAGGGATGCACAGTGTCAGATCTCACTGGGCCCCCGGGTTACACACTGTCTGAGCTCACTGGGCCCCAGGGATGCACAGTGTCTGATCTCACTGGGCCCCCGGGTTACACACTGTCTGATCTCACTGGGCCCCCGGGTTACACACTGTCTGATCTCACTGGGCCCCCGGGTTACACACTGTCTGATCTCACTGGGCCCAGCCCCGGGTTACACACTGTCTGATCTCACTGGGCCCCACGGTTACTCACTGTCTGATCTCACTGGGCCCCCGGGTTACACACTGTCTGATCTCAATGGGCCCACCCCCGGGTTACACACTTTCTGATCTCACTGGGCCCACGGGTTACACATTGTCTGAGCTCACTGAGCCCCCCGGTTACACACTGTCTGATCTCACTTGGCCCCCGGGTTACACACTGTCTGATCTCAATGGGCCCACCCCCGGTTACACACTGTCTGCTCTCACTGGGCCCACGGGTTACACACTGTCTGATCTCACTGGGCCCACGGGTTACACACTGTCTGATCTCACTGGGCCCCCAGGTTACACACTGTCATGATTTCACTGGACCCCGGGGTTGCACACTGTCTGATCGGCCTGTGCCCCGGGCTACACACTCTCTTATCTTACTGGGCCCCCGGGTTACACACTGTCTGATCTCACTGGGCCCACCCCCGGGTTACACACTGTCTGATCTCACTGGGCCCCCGGGTTACACACTGTCTGATCTCACTGGGCCCATCCCACCTGGGTTGCACACTGCCTGATCTCACTGGGCCTCCGGTTTACACGCTGTCTGATCTCACTGGGGTCACGGGTTTCACATTTTCTGATCTCTCTGGGCCCCCGGGTTACTCACTGTCTAATCTCACTGGGCCCCAGGTTTCAACACTCTCTGATCTCACTGGCCCCCAGTGTTACAAACTGGCCGATCTCACTGTGCATCGGGTTACAGACTGTTTGATCGGCCTGTGCCCCTGGGTAACACACTGTCTGGTCTCATTCGGTCCCCGGTTACACACTGTCTGATCTCACTGGCCCCACCCCCGGGTTACACACTGTCTGATCTCACTGGGCCTACCACCGGGTTACACAGTGTCTGATCTCACTGGGCCCACCCCCGGGTTACACACTGTCTGATCTCACTGGGCCCAGCCCCGGGTTAAACACTGTCTGATCTCACTGGGCCCAGCCCTGGGTTACACACTGTCTGAGCTCACTGGGCCACCGGGTTGCACACAGCCTGATCACACTGGGCCCCCGGGTTACCCACTGTCTGATCTCACTGGGCCCCCGGGTTACACACTGTCTGAGCTCACTGGGCCCCAGGGATGCACAGTGTCAGATCTCACTGGGCCCCCGGGTTACACACTGTCTGAGCTCACTGGGCCCCAGGGATGCACAGTGTCTGATCTCACTGGGCCCCCGGGTTACACACTGTCTGATCTCACTGGGCCCCAGGATTACACAATGTCTGATCTCACAGCGCCCAACCGGGGTTACACATTGTCTAATCTCACTGTGCACCCGGGTTACACACTGTCTGATCTCACTGTGCCCACGGGTTACACACTGTCTGATCTCACTGGACCCCATGGTTTCAAACTGTCTGATCTCACTGGACCCACAGGTTACACACTGTTTGATCTCACTGGGCCCCAGGATTACACAATGTCTGATCTCACTGCGCCCAACCGGGGTTACACATTGTCTAATCTCACTGGGCCCCCGGGTTACACACTGTCTGATCTCACTGGACCCCATGGTTTCAACCTGTCTGATCTCACTGGACCCACGGGTTACACACTGTCTGATCTCACTGGGCCCACGGGTTACACACTGTCTGATCTAACTGGACGCCCCGGATTACACACTGTCTGATCTCACTGGGCCCCCGGGTTACACACTGTCTGATCTCACTGGGCCCCCGGGTAACACACTGTCTGATCTCACTGGACCCCATGGTTTCAAACTGTCTGATCTCACTGTACCCCCGGGTTACACACTGTCTGATCTCTCTGGGCCCCCGGGTTACACACTGTCTGATCTCACTGGGCTCCCGGCTTACACACTGTCTGATCTCACTGGGCCCACTCCCGGTTTACACACTGTCTGATATCACTGGGCCCCCGGTTTACACACTGTCTGATCTCACTGGGCCCCCGGGTTACACACTGTCTGATCTCACTGGGCCCTCGGGTTACACACTGTCTGATCTCACTGGGCCCCTGGTTTACACACGGTCTGATCTCACTGGGCCCCCAGGTTACACACTGTCTGATCTCACTGGGCCCCCGGGTTACACACTGTCTGATCTCACTGCGCCCACCTCCCGGTTACACACTGTCTGATCTCACTGAGCCCACCCCCGGGTTACACACTGTCTGATCTCACTGAGACCCAGGGTTACATACTGTTTGATCTCACTGGGCCCACCCCCGGGTTACACACTGTCTGATCTCACTGAGACCCCGCGTTACACACTGTCTGATCTCACTGGGCCCGCCCCCTGGTTACACACTGTCTGATCTCACTGAGCCCACCCCCGGGTTACACACTGTCTGATCTCACTGAGACCCCGGGTTACACACTGTCTGATCTCACTGGGCCCACACCCGGGTTACACACTGTCTGATCTCACTGGGCCGGCCCCCTGGTTACACACTGTCTGGTCTCACTGAGCCCACCCCCGGGTTACACACTGTCTGATCTCACTCGGCCCCAGTGTTACACACTGTCTGATCTCACTGGGCCCCAGTGTGACACACTTCTGAGCTCACTGGGCCCCAGCGATGCACAGTGTCTGATCTCACTGGGCCCCCGGTTTACACACTGTCTGATCTCACTGGACCCCATGATTTCAAACTGTCTGATCTCACTGGACCCCCGGGTTACACACTGTCTGATCTCTCTGGGCCCCCGGGTTACACACTGTCTGATCTCACTGGGCTCCCGGGTTACACACTGTCTGATCTCACTGGGCCCACCCCCGAGTTACACACTGTCTGATCTCACTGGGCCCACCCCCGGGTTACACACTGTCTGATCTCACTGGGGACCCGGATTACACACTGTCTGATCTCACTGGGCCCCCGGGTTACACACTGTCTGATCTCACTGGGCCCCGGGTTACACACTTTCTGATCTCACTGGGCCCCGGTTTACACACTGTCTGATCTCACTGGGCCCAGGGTTGTATTCTTTCTGATCAAACTGGGTCCCCGCTTTACACACTGTCTGATCGGCCTGTGCCCCCGGGTTTCACACTCTCTTATCTCACTGGGCCACCGGGTTACACACTGTCTGATGTCACTGGGGTCCCGAGTTTCACATTTTCTTATCTCTCTGGGCCCCCGGGTTTAAAACTGTCTAATCTCACTGGGCCCCAGTTTTCAACACTGTCTGATCTCACTGTGCACCGGATTACAGACTGTTTGATCGGCCTGTGCCCCCGGGTAACACACTGTCTGTCTCATTCAGCCCCCGGTTAAACACTGTCTGATCTCACTAGGCCCACCCCCGGGTTACACACTGTCTGATCTCACTGGGCACACACCCGTGTTACACACTGTCTGATCTCACTGGGCCCACCCCCGGGTTACACACTGTCTGTACTCACTTGGCCCACCCCCGGGTTACAAACTGTCTGATCTCACTGGGCCCACCCTCGGGTTACACACTCTCTGATCTCACTGCGCCTACCCCCGGGTTACACACTGTCTGATCTCACTGGGCCCACCCCCGGGTTACACATTCTCTCATCTCACTGGGCCCACCCCCGGGTTACACACTGTCTGAACTCACTGGGCCCACCCCCGAGTTACACACTGTCTGATCTCACTGGGTCCCATCGCCGGGTTACACACTGTCTGATCTCACTGGGCCCCCGTGTTACACACTGTCTGATCTCACTGGGCCCCCGGGTTACACACTGTCTGATCTCACTGGGCCCACCCCCGGTTTACACACTGTCTGAACTCACTGGGCCCACCCCCGAGTTACACACTGTCTGATCTCACTGGGTCCCATCCCCGGGTTACACACTGTCTGATCTCACTGGGCCCCCGTGTTACACACTGTCTGATCTCACTGGGCCCCGGGGTTACACACTGTCTGATCTCACAGGGCCCATCTCATCTGTAATATGTTCTGTCTGATTTCAATGGGCCCGGGGTTACACACTGTCTGATCTCACTGGGTCCCTGTGTTAAATACTGTCTGATCTCACTGGGCCCCCGGGTTACACATTGTCTGATGCAAATGGGACCTCGGGTTACACACTGTCTGATCTCACTGTGCCCCGGGTTACACACTGTCTGATCTCACTGGGCCCCCGGGTTACACACTGTCTGATCTCACTGTGCCCATGGGTTACACATTGTCTGATCTGACTGGGTCCGATGGTTATACACTGTCTGATCTCACTGGGCCCGAGGGTTACATACTGGCTGATCTCACTGGGCCCCCGGGTTACACACTGCTTGATATCACTGGGTCCCCGGGTTAAACACTGTCTGACGCCCTGTGCCTATGTTGCAAACTGTCTGATCTCACTGGGCCCCTGAGTTTTACACTGTCTGATCCAACTGGAGCCCCGGCTTACACACTGTCTGATCTTACTGGCCCCCTGAGTTGCAAACTGTCTGATCTTACTGTGCCCCCGAGTTACAATTGTCTGATCTCACTGGGCCCCCGGGTTACACACTGTCTGATCTCACTGGGCCCCCGGGTTACACACTGTCTGATCTCACTGGGCCCCCGGGTTACACACTGTCTGATCTCACTGTGCCCCCGAGTTACAATTGTCTGATCTCACTGGGCCCCCGGGTTACACACAGTCTGATCTCACTGGGCCCCTGAGTTGCAAACTGTCTGATCTTACTGTGCCCCCGAGTTACAATTGTCTGATATCACTGGGCCCCCGGGTTACACACTGTCTGATCTCACTGGGCCCCCGGGTTACACACTGTCTGATCTCACTGGGCCCCCGGGTTACACACTGTCTGATCTCACTGGGCCCCCGGGTTACACGCTGGCTGATCTCACTGGGCTCTACCCCCGGGTTACACACTGTCTGATCTCACTGGACCCACCCACGGGTTACACACTGTCTGATCTCACTGGGCCCACCCCCGGGTTGCACACTGTCTGATCTCAGTGGACCCACCCACGGGTTACACACTGTCTGATCTCACTGGGCCCCAGGGTTACACACTGTCTGATTTCACTGGGCCCCAGTCTTACACACTGTCTGATCACACTGGGTCCCAGTGTTACACACTGTCTGATCTCACTGGGCCTAACCGGGGTTAGACACTGTCTAATCTCACTGGGCCCCCAGGTTAAACACTGTCTGATCTCATTGGGCCCTCAGGTTACACACTGACTGATCTCACTGGGCCCCCAGGTTACACACTGTCTGATCTCACTGCGACCTCGAGTTACAGACTGTGTGATCTCACTGGGCCTAACCGGGGTTAGACACTGTCTAATCTCACTGGGCCCCCAGGTTACACACTCTCTGATCTCACTGGGCCCCCAGGTTACATACTGTCTGATCTCACTGGGCCCCCAGGTTACACACTGTCTGATCTCACTGGGTCTAACCGGGGTTAGACACTGTCTAATCTCACTGGGACCCCAGGTTACACACTGTCTGATCACACTGGGCCCCCAGGTTACACACTGACTGATCTCACTGGGCCTAACCGGGGTTAGACACTGTCTAATCTCACTGGGCCCCCAGGTTACACACTGTCTGATCTCACTGGGCCCCCAGGTTACACACTGACTGATCTCACTGGGCCCCCAGGTTACACACTCTCTGATCTCACTGGGACCTCGGGTTACACATTGTCTGATCGCACAGGGTCCCCGGTTTACACACTGTAGGATCTCACTGGGCCACCGGGTTATACACTGTCTGATCTCACTGGGCCACCGGGTTACACACTGTCTGATCTCACTGGGCCCCCGGGTTATACACTGTCTGATCTCACTGGGACCCCGGGTTGTACACTGTCTGATCTCACTGGGCCACCGGGTTACACACTGTCTGATCTCACTGGGCCCCCGGGTTATACACTGTCTGATCTCACTGGGACCCCGTGTTGTACACTGTCTGATCTCACTGGGCCACCGGGTTACACACTGTCTGATCTCACTGGGCCACCGGGTTCTAGACTGTCTGATCTCACTGGGCCCCAGGTTACACACTGTCTGATCTCACTGGGCCCCCGGGTTATACACTGTCTGATCTCACTGGGCACCCGGGTTATACACTGTCTGATCTCACTGGGCCCCCAGGTTACACACTGTCTGATCTCACTGGCCACCCGGATTATACACTGTCTGATCTAACTGGGCCCCCGGGTTATACACTGTCTGATCTCACTGGGCCACCGGGTTACACACTGTCTGATCTCACTGGGCCACCGGGTTATACACTGTCTGATCTCACTGGGCCACCGGGTTACACACTGTCTGATCTCACTGGGCCACCGGGTTATACACTGTCTGATCTCACTGGGCACCCAGGTTACACACTGTCTGATCTCACTGGGACCTCGGGTTATACACTGTCTGATCGCACAGGGTCCCCGGTTTAAACACAGTCTGATCTCAGTGTACCCCAAGGTCACACACTGTCTGATCTCACTGGGCCCCCGGGTTACACACTGTCGGATCTCACTGTGCCCCCGGGTTATACACTGTCTGATCTCACTGCGCCACCGGGTTACACACTGTCTGATCTCGCTAGGCACTCGGGTAGACACTGTCTGATCTCACTGGGCCCATTCATTCTCCCCGGGTTACACACTGTCTGATCTCACTGGGCCCTGGGGTACACATTGTATGATCTCACTGGGCCCCCGGGATACACACTGTCTGATCTCACTGGGCCCAGCCCCGCGTTACAGACTGTCTGATCTCACTGGGCCCCTGGGTTTCACACTGTATGATCTCACTGGGCACACCCCCGGATTACACACTGTCTGATGCTACTGGGCCCACCCCAAGATTACACACTGTGTGATCTCACTGGGCGCTGATATACACACTGTCTGATCTCACTGAGCCCTTGGAACACACACTGTCTGATCTCACTGGGCCCCTGGGTTTCACACTGTCTGATCTTACTGGGCCCACCCCCGGGTTACACACTGTCTGATCTCACTGGGCCCACCTTCGTGTTACACACTGACTGATCTCACTGGGCCCCCAGGTTACACACTCTCTGATCTCACTGGGACCTCGGGTTACACATTGTCTGATCGCACAGGGTCCCCGGTTTACACACTGTAGGATCTCACTGGGCCACCGGGTTATACACTGTCTGATCTCACTGGGCCACCGGGTTACACACTGTCTGATCTCACTGGGCCCCCGGGTTATACACTGTCTGATCTCACTGGGACCCCGGGTTGTACACTGTCTGATCTCACTGGGCCACCGGGTTACACACTGTCTGATCTCACTGGGCCCCCGGGTTATACACTGTATGATCTCACTGGGACCCCGTGTTGTACACTGTCTGATCTCACTGGGCCACCGGGTTACACACTGTCTGATCTCACTGGGCCACCGGGTTCTAGACTGTCTGATCTCACTGGGCCCCAGGTTACACACTGTCTGATCTCACTGGGCCCCCGGGTTATACACTGTCTGATCTCACTGGGCACCCGGGTTATACACTGTCTGATCTCACTGGGCCCCCAGGTTACACACTGTCTGATCTCACTGGCCCCCCGGATTATACACTGTCTGATCTAACTGGGCCCCCGGGTTATACACTGTCTGATCTCACTGGGCCACCGGGTTACACACTGTCTGATCTCACTGGGCCACCGGGTTATACACTGTCTGATCTCACTGGGCACCCAGGTGACACACTGTCTGATCTCACTGGGACCTCGGGTTATACACTGTCTGATCGCACAGGGTCCCCGGTTTAAACACAGTCTGATCTCAGTGTACCCCAAGGTCACACACTGTCTGATCTCACTGGGCCCCCGGGTTACACACTGTCGGATCTCACTGTGCCCCCGGGTTATACACTGTCTGATCTCACTGCGCCACCGGGTTACACACTGTCTGATCTCGCTAGGCACTCGAGTAGACACTGTCTGATCTCACTGGGCCCATTCATTCTCCCCGGGTTACACACTGTGTGATCTCACTGGGCCCTGGGGTACACATTGTATGATCTCACTGGGCCCCCGGGATACACACTGTCTGATCTCACTGGGCCCAGCCCCGCGTTACAGACTGTCTGATCTCACTGGGCCCCTGGGTTTCACACTGTATGATCTCACTGGTCACACCCCCGGATTACACACTGTCTGATCCTACTGGGCCCACCCCAAGATTACACACTGTGTGATCTCACTGGGCGCTGATATACACACTGTCTGATCTCACTGAGCCCTTGGAACACACACTGTCTGATCTCACTGGGCCCCTGGGTTTCACACTGTCTGATCTTACTGGGCCCACCCCCGGGTTACACACTGTCTGATCTCACTGGGCCCACTTCGTGTTACACACTGTCTGATCTCACTGGGCCCACCTCCAGATTACACACTGTATGCCATCACTGTGCCCTGGGATATACACTGTCTGATCTCACCGGGCCGCCGGGTTATACACTGTTGATCTCACTGGGTCCACCCCCAGGTTACACACAGTCTGATCTCACTGGCCCCACCCCCGGGTTACACACTGTCTGATCTCACTGGGCCCCTGATTTACATAGTGTCTGATGGCACTGGGCCCACACCCAGGTTACACACTGTCTGATCTCACTGGGGTCCCGGGTTTCACATTTTCTGATCTCTCTGTGCCCCCGGGTTATACACTGTCTGATCTCACTGGGCCCCCGCTTTACACACATTCTGATCACACTGTATCCACCTTCGGGTTACACAATGTGTGATCTCACTGGGCCCCAGTGTTACAAACTGTCTGATCTCACTGTGCACCGGGTTACACACTTCCTGATCTCAGTCTACCCCCGGGTTACACACTGTCTGATCTCACTGAGCCCCTGGGTTATACACTGTCTGATCTCACTGGGACGCCGGGTTACATACTGTCTAATCACACTGGGCCCCCGGGTTATACACTGTGTGATCTCACTGGGCTCCCGGGTTACACACTGTCTGATTTCACTGGGTTCCCGGGTTACACACTGTCAGATCTCAGTGTACACCGGGGTTACACATTGTCTGATCTCACTGGGACCCCGTAGTTACACACTCTCCGATCTCACTGTGCACCAGGTTTCCACACTTTCTGATCTCACTGGGCCCACCCTCGGGTTGCACGCTCTCTGATCTCACTGGACCCACCCCCGGGTTACACACTGTCTGATCTCACTGGGCCCATCCCACCTGGGTTGCACACTGTCTGATCAAACTGGGCCACCTCTTTACACACAGTCTGATCGGCGTGTGCCTCCGGGTTACACACTGTCTGATCTCACTGGGTCCCAGGGTTACACTCTGTCTGATCTCACTGGGCCCCGGGTTACACACTGTCTGATCTCACTGGGCCCACCCCCGGGTTACACACTGTCTGATCTCATTGGGCCCAACCCGGGTTACACAATGTCTGATCTCACTGGACCCACCCCCGGGTTACACACTGTCTGATCTCACTGGGCCCCCGGGTTACACACTGTCTGATCTCACTGGGCCCCCGGGTTACACACTGTCTGATCTCACTGGGCCCCCGGGTTACACACTGTCTGATCTCACTGGGCCCACCTTCGGGTTACACACTGTCTGATCTCAGTGGGCTCACCCACGGGTTACACGCTGTCTGATCTCACTGGGGCCACCCCCGGGTTACACACTGTCTGATCTCACTGGGCCCGCCCCCTGGTTACACACTGTCTGATCTCACTGAGCCCACCCCCGGGTTACACACTGTCTGATCTCACTGAGACCCCGGGTTACACACTGTCTGATCTCACTGGGCCCACACCCGGGTTACACACTGTCTGATCTCACTGGGCCCGCCCCCTGGTTACACACTGTCTGGTCTCACTGAGCCCACCCCCGGGTTACACACTGTCTGATCTCACTGGGCCCCAGTGTTACACACTGTCTGATCTCACTGGGCCCCAGTGTGACACACTTCTGAGCTCACTGGGCCCCAGCGATGCACAGTGTCTGATCTCACTGGGCCCCCGGTTTACACACTGTCTGATCTCACTGGACCCCATGATTTCAAACTGTCTGATCTCACTGGACCCCCGGGTTACACACTGTCTGTACTCTCTGGGCCCCCGGGTTACACACTGTCTGATCTCACTGGGCTCCCGGGTTACACACTGGCTGATCTCACTGGGCCCACCCCCGGGTTACACACTGTCTGATCTCACTGGGCCCACCCCCGGGTTACACACTGTCTGATCTCACTGGGCACCCGGATTACACACTGTCTGATCTCACTCGGCCCCCGGGTTACACACTGTCTGATCTCACTGGGCCCCGGGTTACACACTTTCTGATCTCACTGGGCCCCGGTTTACACACTGTCTGATCTCACTGGGCCCAGGGTTGTATTCTTTCTGATCAAACTGGGTCCCCGCTTTACACACTGTCTGATCGGCCTGTGCCCCCGGGTTGCACACTCTCTTATCTCACTGGGCCACCGGGTTACACACTGTCTGATGTCACTGGGTCCCAGGGTTACAAACTGTCTGATCTCACTGGGCCCCGGGTTACACACTCTCTGATCTCACTGGGCCCACCCCCGGGTTACACACTGTCTGATCTCATTGGGCCCAACCCGGGTTACACAATGTCTGATCTCACTGGACCCACCCCCGGGTTACACACTGTCTGATCTCTCTGGGCCCCCGGGTTACACACTGTCTGATCTCACTGGGCCCACCCCCGGGTTACACACTGTCTGATCTCACTGGGCCCACCTTCGGGTTATACACTGTCTGATCTCAGTGGGCTCACCCACGGGTTACACGCTGTCTGATCTCACTGGGCCCACCCCCGGGTTACACACTGTCTGATCTCACTGGGCCCGCCCCCTGGTTACACACTGTCTGATCTCACTGAGCCCACCCCCGGGTTACACACTGTCTGATCTCACTGAGACCCCGGGTTACACACTGTCTGATCTCACTGGGCCCACACCCGGGTTACACACTGTCTGATCTCACTGGGCCCGCTCCCTGGTTACACACTGTCTGGTCTCACTGAGCCCACCCCCGGGTTACACACTGTCTGATCTCACTGGGCCCCAGTGTTACACACTGTCTGATCTCACTGGGCCCCAGTGTGACACACTTCTGAGCTCACTGGGCCCCAGCGATGCACAGTGTCTGATCTCACTGGGCCCCCGGTTTACACACTGTCTGATCTCACTGGACCCCATGATTTCAAACTGTCTGATCTCACTGGACCCCCGGGTTACACACTGTCTGATCTCTCTGGGCCCCCGGGTTACACACTGTCTGATCTCACTGGGCTCCCGGGTTACACACTGTCTGATCTCACTGGGCCCACCCCCGGGTTACACACTGTCTGATCTCACTGGGCCCACCTCCGGGTTACACACTGTCTGATCTCACTGGGCACCCGGATTACACACTGTCTGATCTCACTGGGCCCCCGGGTTACACACTGTCTGATCTCACTGGGCCCCGGGTTACACACTTTCTGATCTCACTGGGCCCCGGTTTACACACTGTCTGATCTCACTGGGCCCAGGGTTGTATTCTTTCTGATCAAACTGGGTCCCCGCTTTACACACTGTCTGATCGGCCTGTGCCCCCGGGTTGCACACTCTCTTATCTCACTGGGCCACCGGGTTACACACTGTCTGATGTCACTGGGGTCCCGAGTTTCACATTTTCTTATCTCTCTGGGCCCCCGGGTTTAAAACTGTCTAATCTCACTGGGCCCCAGGTTTCAACACTGTCTGATCTCACTGTGCACCGGATTACAGACTGTTTGATCGGCCTGTGCCCCCGGGTAACACACTGTCTGTCTCATTCAGCCCCCGGTTAAACACTGTCTGATCTCACTAGGCCCACCCCCGGGTTACACAATGTCTGATCTCACTGGGCACACACCCGTGTTACACACTGTCTGATCTCACTGGGCCCACCCCCGGGTTACACACTGTCTGATCTCACTGGGCCCACCCCCGGGTTACACACTGTCTGATCTCACTGGGCCCACCCTCGGGTTACACACTCTCTGATCTCACTGCGCCCACCCCCGGGTTACACACTGTCTGATCTCACTGGGCCCACCCCCGGGTTACACATTGTCTCATCTCACTGGGCCCACCCCCGGGTTACACACTGTCTGAACTCACTGGGCCCACCCCCGAGTTACACACTGTCTGATCTCACTGGGTCCCATCCCCGGGTTACACACTGTCTGATCTCACTGGGTCCCGGTGTTACACACTGTCTGATCTCACTGGGCCCCCGGGTTACACACTGCCTGATCTCACTGGGCCCAGCCCCGGGTTACACACTGTCTGATCTCACTGGGTCCACAGGTTACACACTGTCTGATCTCACTGAGCCCCCGGGTTACACACTGTCTGATCTCACAGGGACCATCTCATCTGTAATATGTTCTGTCTGATTTCAATGGGCCCGGGGTTACACACTGTCTGATCTCACTGGGTCCCTGTGTTAAATACTGTCTGATCTCACTGGGCCCCCGGGTTACACATTGTCTGATGTAAATGGGACCTCGGGCTACAAACTGTCTGATCTCACTGTGCCCCGGGTTACACACTGTCTGATCTCACTGGGCCCCCGGGTTACACACTGTCTGATCTCACTGTGCCCATGGGTTACACATTGTCTGATCTGACTGGGTTCGATGGTTATACACTGTCTGATCTCACTGGGCCCGAGGGTTACATACTGGCTGATCTCACTGGGCCCCCGGGTTACACACTGCTTGATATCACTGGGTCCCCGGGTTTCACACAGTTTGATCTCACTGGGCCCCTGGGTTTCACAGTGTCTGATGTCACTGGGCACACCCCCGGGTTACACACTGTCTGATCTCACTGGGCCCCTGGGTTTCACACAGTTTGATCTCACTGGACCCACCCCCGGGTTACACACTGTCTGATCTCACTGGGCCCCTGGGTTTCACAGTGTCTGATGTCACTGGGCACACCCCCGGGTTACACACTGTCTGATCTCACTGGGAGCTGAGATACACACTGTCTGATCTCACTGGGCCCCTGGAACACACACTGTCTGATCTCACTGGCCCCTGGGTTTCACACTGTCTGATCTCACTGGTCCCACCCCCGGGTTACGCACTGTCTGATCTCACTGGGCCCACGTTCGTGTTACACACTGTCTGATCTCACTGGGCCCACCCCCAGATTACACACTGTATGCCATCACTGTGCACTGGGATATACACTGTCTGATCTCACCGGGCCCCCGTGTTATACACTGTTGATCTCACTGGGTCCACCCCCAGGTTACACACTGTCTGATCTCACTGGGCCCACCACTGGGTTACACACTGTGTGATCTCACTGGGCGTAACCGGGGTTAGACACTGTGTAATCTCACTGGGCCCCCAGGTTACACACTCTCTGATCTCACTGGGCTCCCAGGTAAAACACTGTCTGATCTCACTGGGCCCCCAGGTTACATACTGTCTGATCTCACTGGGACCTCGGGTTATAAAGTGTCTGATCTCACTGGGCCACCGGGTTATACACTGTCTGATCTCACTGGGCCACCGGGTTACACACTGTCTGATCTCAGTGGGCCACCGGGTTATACACTGTCTGAGCTCACTGGGCACTCAGGTTACACACTGTCTGATCTCACTGGGACCTCGGGTTATACACTGTCTGATCGCACAGGGTCCCCGGTTTACACACAGTCTCATCTCAGTGTACACCCGGGGCACACACTGTCTGATCTCACTGGGCCCCTGGGTTTCACACAGTTTGATCTCACTGGACCCACCCCCGGGTTACACACTGTCTGATCTCACTGGGCCCCTGGGTTTCACAGTGTCTGATGTCACTGGGCACACCCCCGGGTTACACACTGTCTGATCTCACTGGGCGCTGAGATACACACTGTCTGATCTCACTGGGCCCCTGGAACACACACTGTCTGATCTTTCTGGCCCCTGGGTTTCACACTGTCTGACTCACTGGTCCCACCCCCGGGTTACGCACTGTCTGATCTCACTGGGCCCACGTTCGTGTTACACACTGTCTGATCTCACTGGGCCCACCCCCAGATTACACACTGTATGCCATCACTGTGCACTGGGATATACACTGTCTGATCTCACCGGGCCCCCGTGTTATACACTGTTGATCTCACTGCGTCCACCCCCAGGTTACACACTGTCTGATCTCACTGGGCCCACCCCTGGGTTACACACTGTCTGATCTCACTGGGCCCACGGGTTACACACTGTCTGATCTCACTGGGCCCACCCCCGGGTTACACACTGTTTGATCTTACTGGGTCCACTCCCGGGTTACACACTGTCTGATCTCACTGGGCACACCCCCGGGTTTCACACTGTCTGATCTCACTGGGCCCCCGGGTTACACACTGTCTGATCTCACTGGGCCCCTGGGTTACACACTGTCTGATCTCACTTGGCGCCCAGGTTACACACTGTCTGATCTTACTGGGCCCCCGGTTTACACACTGTCTGATCTCACTGGGCCCCCGGGTTACACACTGTCTGATCTCACTGAACCCCTGGTTACACAGTGTCTGATCTCACTGGGCCCCCGGGTTACACACTGTCTGATCTCACTGGGCCCAGCCCCGGGTGACACACTGTCTGATCTCACTGGGCCCCCAGGTTACACACTGTCTGATCTCACTGAGCCCCCGGGTTACACACTGTCTGATCTCACTGGGACCCCGGGTTACACAATTTCTTATCTCACTGGGACCCCGGGTTACACACTGTCTGATCTCACTGGGCCCCCGGATTACACACTGTCTGATCTCACTGGGCCCCCAGGGTACACACTGTCTGATCTCACTGGGCCCACCCCCGGATTACACACTGTCTGATCTCACTGGGCCCCCGGGTTACACACTGTCTGATCTCACTGGGCCCCTAGGTTACACACTGTCTGATCTCACTTGGCCCCCGGGTTACACACTGTCTGATCTTACTGGGCCCCCGGTTTTCACACTGTCTGATCTCATTGGGCCCCCGGGTTACACACTGTCTGATCTCACTGGGCCCCCGGGTTACACACTTTCTGATCTCACTGGGACCCCGGGTTACACACTGTCTGATCTCACTGAGCCCCCGGGTTACACACTGTCTGATCTCACTGGGCCCCCAGGTTACACACTGTCTGATCTCACTGGGCCCAGCCCCGGGTTACACAATGTCTGAGCTCACTGGGCTCCCGGGTTACACACTGTCTGTTCTCACTGAGCCCTCGGGTTACACACAGTCTGATCTCACTGGGCCCCCGGGTTACACACTGTCTGATCTCACTGGGCCCCAGGGTTATTCACCGACTGATCTCACTGGGCCCCCGCGTTATACACTGTCTGATCTCAATGGGCCCACCCCCGGGTTACACACTTTCTGATCTCAATGGGCCCACGGGTTACACACTGTCTGATCTCACTGGGCCGACGGGTTACACACTGTCTGATCTCACTGGGCCCCCAGCTTACACACTGTCCGATCTCACTGTGCACCAGGTTTCCACATTTTCTGATCTCACTGGGCGCCCCCCCGGGTTGCACACTGTCTGATCTCACTGGACCCACCCCCGGGTTACACACTGTCTGATCTCACTGGGCCCATCCCACCTTGGTTGCACACTGTCTGATCAAACTGGGCCACCTCTTTACACACTGTCTGATCGGCATGTGCCCCCGGGTTACACACTTTCTGATCTCACTGGGACCCCGGGTTACACACTGTCTGATCTCAGTGGGCCCACCCCCGGGTTACACACTGCCTGATCTCACTGGCACCCCGGGTTACACACTGACTGATCTCACTGGGCCCCCGGGTTACACACTGTCTGATCTCACTGGGCACATCCCACCTGTGTTGCACACGTCTGATCTCACTGGGCCTCCGGTTTACACGCCGTCTGATCTCACTGGGGTCCCAGGTTTCACATTTTCTGATCTCTCTGGGCCCCCGGGTTACACACTGTCTAATCTCACTGGGCCCCAGGTTTCAACACTCTCTGATCTCACTGGCCCCCAGTGTTACAAACTGGCCGATCTCACTGTGCACCGGGTTACAGACTGTTTGATCGGCCTGTGCCCCTGGGTAACACACTGTCTGGTCTCATTTAGCACCCGGTTACACACTTTCTGATCTAACTGGGCCCAGCCCCGCGTTACACACTGTCTGATCTCACTGGGCCGATCCCCAGATTACACACTGTATGATCTCACTGGGCGCTGAGATTCACACTGTCTGATCTCACTGGGCCCCTGGAACACACACTGTCTGATCTCACTGGGCCCCTGGGTTACACACTGTCTGATCTCACTGGGCCCCCGGGATATACACTGTCTGATCTCACTGGGCCCCTGGGTTTCACAGTGTCTGATCTCACTGGGCACACCCCCGGGTTACACACTGTCTGATCTCACTGGGCGCTGAGATACACACTGTCTGATCTCACTGGGCCCCTGGAACACACACTGTCTGATCTCACTGGCCCCTGGGTTTCACACTGTCTGATCTCACTGGGCCCACCCCCGGGTTACACACTGTCTGATCTCACTGGGCCCACGTTCGTGTTACACACTGTCTGAACTCACTGGGCCCACCCCCAGATTACAAACTGTATCCCATCACTGTGCCCTGGGATATACACTGTCTGATCTCACCGGGCCCCCGTATTATACACTGTTGATGTCACTGGGTCCACCCCCAGGTTACACACTGTCTGATCTCAATGGGCCCACACCTGGGTTACACACTGTCTGATCTCACTGGGCCCAGGGGTTACACACTGTCTGATCTCACTTGGCCCACACCCGGGTTACACACTGTATGATCTCACTGGGTCCACCCCCGGGTTACACATTGTCTGATCTCACTGGGCCCACCCCCGGGTTACACACTGTCTGATCTCACTCGGCCGCTGTGTTACACACTGTCTGATCACACTGTGCCCCTGGGTTACACACTGTCTGATCTCACTGGGCCCCCGGGTTATACACTGTCTGATCTTACTGGGCCCCCGGGTTACACACTGTCTGATCTCACTGGGCCCCCGTGTTACACACTGTCTGATCTCACTGAGCCCCCGGGTTACACAGTGTCTCATCTCACTGGGCCCCCGGGTTACACACTGTCTGATCTCACTTGGCCCAGCCCCGGGAGACACACTGTCTGATCTCACTGGGCCTACCCCCGGGTTACACACTGTCTGATCTCACTGAGCCCCCGGGTTACACAGTGTCTGATCTCACTGGGCCCCCGGGTTACCCACTGTCTGATCATAATGGGCCCACACCTGGGTTACACACTGTCTGATCTCACTGGGCCCACGGGTTACACACTGTCTGATCTCACTGGGCCCACCCCCGGGTTACACACTGTATGATCTCACTGGGTCCACCCCCGGGTTACACATTGTCTGATCTCACTGGGCCCACCCCCGGGTTACACACTGTCTGATCTCACTCGGCCGCTGTGTTACACACTGTCTGATCTCACTGGGCCCCGGGGTTACACACTGTCTGATCTCACTGAGCCCCCGGGTTACACAGTGTCTGATCTCACTGCGCTCCCGGGTTACACACTGTCTGATCTCACTGGGCCCAGCCCCGGGGGACACACTGTCTGATCTCACTGGGCCTACCCCCGGGTTACACACTGTCTGATCTCACTGGGCCCAGCCCCGGGTTACACACTGTCTGATCTCACTGGGCCGCCAGGTTACACACTGTATGATCTCACTGAGCCCCCGGGTTACACACTGTCTGATCTCACTGAGCTCCCGGGTTACACACTTTCTGATCTCACTGGGACCCCGGGTTACACACTGTCTGATCTCACTAAGCCCCCGGGTTACACACTGTCCGATCTCACTGGGCCCCCGGATTACACACTGTCTGATCTCACTGGGCCCCCGGGTAACACACTGTCTGATCTCACTGGGCCCCCAGGTTACACACTGTCTGATCTCACTGGACCCACCCCCGGGTTACACAATGTCTGAGCTCACTGGGCCCCCGGGTTACACACTGTCTGTTCTCACTGAGCCCTCGGGTTACACACAGTCTGATCTCACTGGGCCCCCGGGTTACACACTGTCTGATCTCACTGGGCCCCACGGTTACTCACTGTCTGATCTCACTGGGCCCCCGGGTTACACACTGTCTGATCTCAATGGGCCCACCCCCGGGTTACACACTTTCTGATCTCACTGGGCCCACGGGTTACACATTGTCTGAGCTCACTGAGCCCCCCGGTTACACACTGTCTGATCTCACTTGGCCCCCGGGTTACACACTGTCTGATCTCAATGGGCCCACCCCCGGTTGCACACTGTCTGATCTCACTGGGCCCACGGGTTACACACTGTCTGATCTCACTGGGCCCACGGGTTACACACTGTCTGATCTCACTGGGCCCCCAGGTTACACACTGTCATGATTTCACTGGACCCCGGGGTTGCACACTGTCTGATCGGCCTGTGCCCCGGGCTACACACTCTCTTCTCTTACTGGGCCCCCGGGTTACACACTGTCTGATCTCACTGGGCCCCCGGGTTACACACTGTCTGATCTCACTGGGCCCATCCCACCTGGGTTGCACACTGCCTGATCTCACTGGGCCTCCGGTTTACACGCTGTCTGATCTCACTGGGGTCACGGGTTTCACATTTTCTGATCTCTCTGGGCCCCCTGGTTACTCACTGTCTAATCTCACTGGGCCCCAGGTTTCAACACTCTCTGATCTCACTGGCCCCCAGTGTTACAAACTGGCCGATCTCACTGTGCATCGGGTTGCAGACTGTTTGATCGTCCTGTGCCCCTGGGTAACACACTGTCTGGTCTCATTCGGTCCCCGGTTACACACTGTCTGATCTCACTGGGCCCACCCCCGGGTTACACACTGTCTGATCTCACTGGGCCTACCACCGGGTTACACAGTGTCTGATCTCACTGGGCCCACCCCCGGGTTACACACTGTCTGATCTCACTGGGCCCAGCCCCGGGTTAAACACTGTCTGATCTCACTGGGCCCAGCCCTGGGTTACACACTGGCTGAGCTCACTGGGCCACCGGGTTGCACACAGCCTGATCTCACTGGGCCCCCGGGTTACCCACTGTCTGATCTCACTGGGCCCCCGGGTTACACACTGTCTGAGCTCACTGGGCCCCAGGGATGCACAGTGTCAGATCTCACTGGGCCCCCGGGTTACACACTGTCTGAGCTCACTGGGCCCCAGGGATGCACAGTGTCTGATCTCACTGGGCCCCCGGGTTACACACTGTCTGATCTCACTGGGCCCCAGGATTACACAATGTCTGATCTCACAGCGCCCAACCGGGGTTACACATTGTCTAATCTCACTGTGCACCCGGGTTACACACTGTCTGATCTCACTGTGCCCACGGGTTACACACTGTCTGATCTCACTGGACCCCATGGTTTCAAACTGTCTGATCTCACTGGACCCACGGGTTACACACTGTTTGATCTCACTGGGCCCCAGGATTACACAATGTCTGATCTCACTGCGCCCAACCGGGGTTACACATTGTCTAATCTCACTGGGCCCCCGGGTTACACACTGTCTGATCTCACTGGACCCCATGGTTTCAACCTGTCTGATCTCACTGGACCCACGGGTTACACACTGTCTGATCTCACTGGGCCCACGGGTTACACACTGTCTGATCTCACTGGACGCCCCGGATTACACACTGTCTGATCTCACTGGGCCCCCGGGTTACACACTGTCTGATCTCACTGGGCCCCCGGGTTACACACTGTCTGATCTCACTGGACCCCATGGTTTCAAACTGTCTGATCTCACTGTACCCCCGGGTTACACACTGTCTGATCTCTCTGGGCCCCCGGGTTACACACTGTCTGATCTCACTGGGCCCACTCCCGGTTTACACACTGTCTGATATCACTGGGCCCCCGGTTTACACACTGTCTGATCTCACTGAGCCCCCGGGTTACACACTGTCTGATCTCACTGGGCCCTCGGGTTACACACTGTCTGATCTCACTGGGCCCCTGGTTTACACACGGTCTGATCTCACTGGGCCCCCAGGTTACACACTGTCTGATCTCACTGGGCCCCCGGGTTACACACTGTCTGATCTCACTGCGCCCACCTCCGGGTTACACACTGTCTGATCTCACTGAGCCCACCCCCGGGTTACACACTGTCTGATCTCACTGAGACCCAGGGTTACATACTGTCTGATCTCAGTGGGCCCACCCCCGGGTTACACACTGTCTGATCTCACTGAGACCCCGCGTTACACACTGTCTGATCTCACTGGGCCCGCCCCCTGGTTACACACTGTCTGATCTCACTGAGCCCACCCCCGGGTTACACACTGTCTGATCTCACTGAGACCCCGGGTTACACACTGTCTGATCTCACTGGGCCCACACCCGGGTTACACACTGTCTGATCTCACTGGGCCGGCCCCCTGGTTACACACTGTCTGGTCTCACTGAGCCCACCCCCGGGTTACACACTGTCTGATCTCACTCGGCCCCAGTGTTACACACTGTCTGATCTCACTGGGCCCCAGTGTGACACACTTCTGAGCTCACTGGGCCCCAGCGATGCACAGTGTCTGATCTCACTGGGCCCCCGGTTTACACACTGTCTGATCTCACTGGACCCCATGATTTCAAACTGTCTGATCTCACTGGACCCCCGGGTTACACACTGTCTGATCTCTCTGGGCCCCCGGGTTACACACTGTCTGATCTCACTGGGCTCCCGGGTTACACACTGTCTGATCTCACTGGGCCCACCCCCGGGTTACACACTGTCTGATCTCACTGGGCCCACCCCCGGGTTACACACTGTCTGATCTCACTGGGCACCCGGATTACACACTGTCTGATCTCACTGTGCCCCCGGGTTACACACTGTCTGATCTCACTGGGCCCCGGGTTACACACTGTCTGATCTCACTGGGCCCCGGTTTACACACTGTCTGATCTCACTGGGCCCAGGGTTGTATTCTTTCTGATCAAACTGGGTCCCCGCTTTACACACTGTCTGATCGGCCTGTGCCCCCGGGTTTCACACTCTCTTATCTCACTGGGCCACCGGGTTACACACTGTCTGATGTCACTGGGGTCCCGAGTTTCACATTTTCTTATCTCTCTGGGCCCCCGGGTTTAAAACTGTCTAATCTCACTGGGCCCCAGTTTTCAACACTGTCTGATCTCACTGTGCACCGGATTACAGACTGTTTGATCGGCCTGTGCCCCCGGGTAACACACTGTCTGTCTCATTCAGCCCCCGGTTAAACACTGTCTGATCTCACTAGGCCCACCCCCGGGTTACACACTGTCTGATCTCACTGGGCACACACCCGTGTTACACACTGTCTGATCTCACTGGGCCCACCCCCGGGTTACACACTGTCTGATCTCACTGGGCCCACCCTCGGGTTACACACTCTCTGATCTCACTGCGCCCACCCCCGGGTTACACAATGTCTGATCTCACTGGACCCACCCCCGGGTTACACATTGTCTCATCTCACTGGGCCCACCCCCGGGTTACACACTGTCTGAACTCACTGGGCCCACCCCCGAGTTACACACTGTCTGATCTCACTGGGTCCCATCCCCGGGTTACACACTGTCTGATCTCACTGGGCCCCCGTGTTACACACTGTCTGATCTCACTGGGCCCCCGGGTTACACACTGTCTGATCTCACTGGGCCCACCCCCGGGTTACACACTGTCTGATCTCACTGGGTCCACAGGTTACACACTGTCTGATCTCACTGAGCCCCGGGGTTACACACTGTCTGATCTCACAGGGCCCATCTCATCTGTAATATGTTCTGTCTGATTTCAATGGGCCCGGGGTTACACACTGTCTGATCTCACTGGGTCCCTGTGTTAAATACTGTCTGATCTCACTGGGCCCCCGGGTTACACATTGTCTGATGTAAATGGGACCTCGGGTTACACACTGTCTGATCTCACTGTGCCCCGGGTTACACACTGTCTAATCTCACTGGGCCCCCGGGTTACACACTGTCTGATCTCACTGTGCCCATGGGTTACACATTGTCTGATCTGACTGGGTCCGATGGTTATACACTGTCTGATCTCACTGGGCCCGAGGGTTACATACTGGCTGATCTCACTGGGCCCCCGGGTTACACACTGCTTGATATCACTGGGTCCCCGGGTTAAACACTGTCTGACGCCCTGTGCCTATGTTGCAAACTGTCTGATCTCACTGGGCCCCTGAGTTTTACACTGTCTGATCCAACTGGAGCCCCGGCTTACACACTGTCTGATCTTACTGGCCCCCTGAGTTGCAAACTGTCTGATCTTACTGTGCCCCCGAGTTACAATTGTCTGATCTCACTGGGCCCCCGGGTTACACACTGTCTGATCTCACTGGGCCCCCGGGTTACACACTGTCTGATCTCACTGGGCCCCCGGGTTACACACTGTCTGATCTCACTGTGCCCCCGAGTTACAATTGTCTGATCTCACTGGGCCCCCGGGTTACACACAGTCTGATCTCACTGGGCCCCTGAGTTGCAAACTGTCTGATCTTACTGTGCCCCCGAGTTACAATTGTCTGATATCACTGGGCCCCCGGGTTACACACTGTCTGATCTCACTGGGCCCCCGGGTTACACACTGTCTGATCTCACTGGGCCCCCGGGTTACACACTGTCTGATCTCACTGGGCCCCCGGGTTACACACTGTCTGATCTCACTGGGCCCCCGGGTTACACACTGTCTGATCTCACTGGGCCCCCGGGTTACACGCTGGCTGATCTCACTGGGCTCTACCCCCGGGTTACACACTGTCTGATCTCACTGGACCCACCCACGGGTTACACACTGTCTGATCTCACTGGGCCCACCCCCGGGTTGCACACTGTCTGATCTCAGTGGACCCACCCACGGGTTACACACTGTCTGATCTCACTGGGCCCCAGGGTTACACACTGTCTGATTTCACTGGGCCCCAGTGTTACACACTGTCTGATCACACTGGGTCCCAGTGTTACACACTGTCTGATCTCACTGGGCCTAACCGGGGTTAGACACTGTCTAATCTCACTGGGCCCCCAGGTTAAACACTGTCTGATCTCATTGGGCCCTCAGGTTACACACTGTCTGATCTCACTGCGACCTCGAGTTACAGACTGTGTGATCTCACTGGGCCTAACCGGGGTTAGACACTGTCTAATCTCACTGGGCCCCCAGGTTACACACTGTCTGATCTCACTGGGCCCCCAGGTTACATACTGTCTGATCTCACTGGGCCCCCAGGTTACACACTGTCTGATCTCACTGGGTCTAACCGGGGTTAGACACTGTCTAATCTCACTGGGCCCCCAGGTTACACACTGTCTGATCACACTGGGCCCCCAGGTTACACACTGACTGATCTCACTGGGCCTAACCGGGGTTAGACACTGTCTAATCTCACTGGGCCCCCAGGTTACACACTGTCTGATCTCACTGGGCCCCCAGGTTACACACTGACTGATCTCACTGGGCCCCCAGGTTACACACTCTCTGATCTCACTGGGACCTCGGGTTACACATTGTCTGATCGCACAGGGTCCCCGGTTTACACACTGTAGGATCTCACTGGGCCACCGGGTTATACACTGTCTGATCTCACTGGGCCACCGGGTTACACACTGTCTGATCTCACTGGGCCCCCGGGTTATACACTGTCTGATCTCACTGGGACCCCGGGTTGTACACTGTCTGATCTCACTGGGCCACCGGGTTACACACTGTCTGATCTCACTGGGCCCCCGGGTTATACACTGTCTGATCTCACTGGGACCCCGTGTTGTACACTGTCTGATCTCACTGGGCCACCGGGTTACACACTGTCTGATCTCACTGGGCCACCGGGTTCTAGACTGTCTGATCTCACTGGGCCCCAGGTTACACACTGTCTGATCTCACTGGGCCCCCGGGTTATACACTGTCTGATCTCACTGGGCACCCGGGTTATACACTGTCTGATCTCACTGGGCCCCCAGGTTACACACTGTCTGATCTCACTGGCCCCCCGGATTATACACTGTCTGATCTAACTGGGCCCCCGGGTTATACACTGTCTGATCTCACTGGGCCACCGGGTTACACACTGTCTGATCTCACTGGGCCACCGGGTTATACACTGTCTGATCTCACTGGGCCACCGGGTTACACACTGTCTGATCTCACTGGGCCACCGGGTTATACACTGTCTGATCTCACTGGGCACCCAGGTTACACACTGTCTGATCTCACTGGGACCTCGGGTTATACACTGTCTGATCGCACAGGGTCCCCGGTTTAAACACAGTCTGATCTCAGTGTACCCCAAGGTCACACACTGTCTGATCTCACTGGGCCCCCGGGTTACACACTGTCGGATCTCACTGTGCCCCCGGGTTATACACTGTCTGATCTCACTGCGCCACCGGGTTACACACTGTCTGATCTCGCTAGGCACTCGGGTAGACACTGTCTGATCTCACTGGGCCCATTCATTCTCCCCGGGTTACACACTGTCTGATCTCACTGGGCCCTGGGGTACACATTGTATGATCTCACTGGGCCCCCGGGATACACACTGTCTGATCTCACTGGGCCCAGCCCCGCGTTACAGACTGTCTGATCTCACTGGGCCCCTGGGTTTCACACTGTATGATCTCACTGGGCACACCCCCGGATTACACACTGTCTGATCCTACTGGGCCCACCCCAAGATTACACACTGTGTGATCTCACTGGGCGCTGATATACACACTGTCTGATCTCACTGAGCCCTTGGAACACACACTGTCTGATCTCACTGGGCCCCTGGGTTTCACACTGTCTGATCTTACTGGGCCCACCCCCGGGTTACACACTGTCTGATCTCACTGGGCCCACCTTCGTGTTACACACTGTCTGATCTCACTGGGCCCACCTCCAGATTACACACTGTATGCCATCACTGTGCCCTGGGATATACACTGTCTGATCTCACCGGGCCCCCGGGTTATACACTGTTGATCTCACTGGGTCCACCCGCAGGTTACACACAGTCTGATCTCACTGGCCCCACCCCCGGGTTACACACTGTCTGATCTCACTGGGCCCCTGGGTTACTTAGTGTCTGATGGCACTGGGCCCACCCCCAGGTTACACACTGTCTGATCTCACTGGGGTCCCGGGTTTCACATTTTCTGATCTCTCTGTGCCCCCGGGTTATACACTGTCTGATCTCACTGGTCCCCGCTTTACACACATTCTGATCACACTGTATCCACCTTCGGGTTACACAATGTGTGATCTCACTGGGCCCCAGTGTTACAAACTGTCTGATCTCACTGTGCACCGGGTTACACACTTCCTGATCTCAGTCTACCCCCGGGTTACACACTGTCTGATCTCACTGAGCCCCTGGGTTATACACTGTCTGATCTCACTGGGACCCCGGGTTACATACTGTCTAATCACACTGGGCCCCCGGGTTATACACTGTGTGATCTCACTGGGCTCCCGGGTTACACACTGTCTGATTTCACTGGGTTCCCGGGTTACACACTGTCAGATCTCAGTGTACACCGGGGTTACACATTGTCTGATCTCACTGGGACCCCGTAGTTACACACTCTCCGATCTCACTGTGCACCAGGTTTCCACACTTTCTGATCTCACTGGGCCCACCCTCGGGTTGCACACTCTCTGATCTCACTGGACCCACCCCCGGGTTACACACTGTCTGATCTCACTGGGCCCATCCCACCCGGGTTGCACACTGTCTGATCAAACTGGGCCACCTCTTTGCACACAGTCTGATCGGCGTGTGCCTCCGGGTTACACACTGTCTGATCTCACTGGGTCCCAGGGTTACACACTGTCTGATCTCACTGGGCCACGGGTTACACACTGTCTGATCTCACTGGGCCCACCCCCGGGTTACACACTGTCTGATCTCATTGGGCCCAACCCGGGTTACACAATGTCTGATCTCACTGGACCCACCCCCGGGTTACACACTGTCTGATCTCACTGGGCCCCCGGGTTACACACTGTCTGATCTCACTGGGCCCCCGGGTTACACACTGTCTGATCTCACTGGGCCCACCTTCGGGTTACACACTGTCTGCTCTCAGTGGGCTCACCCACGGGTTACACGCTGTCTGATCTCACTGGGCCCACCCCCGGGTTACACACTGTCTGATCTCACTGGGCCCGCCCCCTGGTTACACACTGTCTGATCTCACTGAGCCCACCCCCGGGTTACACACTGTCTGATCTCACTGAGACCCCGGGTTACACACTGTCTGATCTCACTGGGCCCACACCCGGGTTACACACTGTCTGATCTCACTGGGCCCGCCCCCTGGTTACACACTGTCTGGTCTCACTGAGCCCACCCCCGGGTTACACACTGTCTGATCTCACTGGGCCCCAGTGTTACACACTGTCTGATCTCACTGGGCCCCAGTGTGACACACTTCTGAGCTCACTGGGCCCCAGCGATGCACAGTGTCTGATCTCACTGGGCCCCCGGTTTACACACTGTCTGATCTCACTGGACCCCATGATTTCAAACTGTCTGATATCACTGGACCCCCGGGTTACACACTGTCTGTACTCTCTGGGCCCCCGGGTTACACACTGTCTGATCTCACTGGGCTCCCGGGTTACACACTGTCTGATCTCACTGGGCCCACCCCCGGGTTACACACTGTCTGATCTCACTGGGCCCACCCCCGGGTTACACACTGTCTGATCTCACTGGGCACCCGGATTACACACTGTCTGATCTCACTGGGCCCCCGGGTTACACACTGTCTGATCTCACTGGGCCCCGGGTTACACACTTTCTGATCTCACTGGGCCCCGGTTTACACACTGTCTGATCTCACTGGGCCCAGGGTTGTATTCTTTCTGATCAAACTGGGTCCCCGCTTTACACACTGTCTGATCGGCCTGTGCCCCCGGGTTGCACACTCTCTTATCTCACTGGGCCACCGGGTTACACACTGTCTGATGTCACTGGGTCCCAGGGTTACACACTGTCTGATCTCACTGGACCAACCCCGGGTTACACACTGTCTGATCTCTCTGGGCCCCCGGGTTACACACTGTCTGATCTCACTGGGCCCACCCCCGGGTTACACACTGTCTGATCTCACTGGGCCCACCTTCGGGTTACACACTGTCTGATCTCAGTGGGCTCACCCACGGGTTACACGCTGTCTGATCTCACTGGGCCCACCCCCGGGTTACACACTGTCTGATCTCACTGGGCCCGCCCCCTGGTTACACACTGTCTGATCTCACTGAGCCCACCCCCGGGTTACACACTGTCTGATCTCACTGAGACCCCGGGTTACACACTGTCTGATCTCACTGGGCCCACACCCGGGTTACACACTGTCTGATCTCACTGGGCCCGCTCCCTGGTTACACACTGTCTGGTCTCACTGAGCCCACCCCCGGGTTACACACTGTCTGATCTCACTGGGCCCCAGTGTTACACACTGTCTGATCTCACTGGGCCCCAGTGTGACACACTTCTGAGCTCACTGGGCCCCAGCGATGCACAGTGTCTGATCTCACTGGGCCCCCGGTTTACACACTGTCTGATCTCACTGGACCCCATGATTTCAAACTGTCTGATCTCACTGGACCCCCGGGTTACACACTGTCTGATCTCTCTGGGCCCCCGGGTTACACACTGTCTGATCTCACTGGGCTCCCGGGTTACACACTGTCTGATCTCACTGGGCCCACCCCCGGGTTACACACTGTCTGATCTCACTGGGCCCACCCCCGGGTTACACACTCTCTGATCTCACTGGGCACCCGGATTACACACTGTCTGATCTCACTGGGCCCCCGGGTTACACACTGTCTGATCTCACTGGGCCCCGGGTTACACACTTTCTGATCTCACTGGGCCCCGGTTTACACACTGTCTGATCTCACTGGGCCCAGGGTTGTATTCTTTCTGATCAAACTGGGTCCCCGCTTTACACACTGTCTGATCGGCCTGTGCCCCCGGGTTGCACACTCTCTTTTCTCACTGGGCCACCGGGTTACACACTGTCTGATGTCACTGGGGTCCCGAGTTTCACATTTTCTTATCTCTCTGGGCCCCCGGGTTTAAAACTTTCTAATCTCACTGGGCCCCAGGTTTCAACACTGTCTGATCTCACTGTGCACCGGATTACAGACTGTTTGATCGGCCTGTGCCCCCGGGTAACACACTGTCTGTCTCATTCAGCCCCCGGTTAAACACTGTCTGATCTCACTAGGCCCACCCCCGGGTTACACACTGTCTGATCTCACTGGGCACACACCCGTGTTACACACTGTCTGATCTCACTGGGCCCACCCCCGGGTTACACACTGTCTGATCTCACTGGGCCCACCCCCGGGTTACACACTGTCTGATCTCACTGGGCCCACCCTCGGGTTACACACTCTCTGATCTCACTGCGCCCACCCCCGGGTTACACACTGTCTGATCTCACTGGGCCCACCCCCGGGTTACACATTGTCTCATCTCACTGTGCCCACCCCCGGGTTACACACTGTCTGAACTCACTGGGCCCACCCCCGAGTTACACACTGTCTGATCTCACTGGGTCCCATCCCCGGGTTACACACTGTCTGATCTCACTGGGTCCCGGTGTTACACACTGTCTGATCTCACTGGGCCCCCGGGTTACACACTGCCTGATCTCACTGGGCCCAGCCCCGGGTTACACACTGTCTGATCTCACTGGGTCCACAGGTTACACACTGTCTGATCTCACTGAGCCCCCGGGTTACACACTGTCTGATCTCACAGGGACCATCTCATTTGTAATATGTTCTGTCTGATTTCAATGGGCCCGGGGTTACACACTGTCTGATCTCACTGGGTCCCTGTGTTAAATACTGTCTGATCTCACTGGGCCCCCGGGTTACACATTGTCTGATGTAAATGGGACCTCGGGTTACACACTGTCTGATCTCACTCTGCCCCGGGTTACACACTGTCTGATCTCACTGGGCCCCCGGGTTACACACTGTCTGATCTCACTGTGCCCATGGGTTACACATTGTCTGATCTGACTGGGTCCGATGGTTATACACTCTCTGATCTCACTGGGCCCGAGGGTTACATACTGGCTGATCTCACTGGGCCCCCGGGTTACACACTGCTTGATATCACTGGGTCCCCGGGTTAAACACTGTCTGACGCCCTGTGCCTATGTTGCACACTGTCTGATCTCACTGGGCCCCTGGGTTTCACACAGTTTGATCTCACTGGACCCACCCCCGGGTTACACACTGTCTGATCTCACTGGGCCCCTGGGTTTCACAGTGTCTGATGTCACTGTGCACACCCCCGGGTTACACACTGTCTGATCTCACTGGGCGCTGAGATACACACTGTCTGATCTCACTGGGCCCCTGGAACACACACTGTCTGATCTCACTGGCCCCTGGGTTTCACACTGTCTGATCTCACTGGTCCCACCCCCGGGTTACGCACTGTCTGATCTCACTGGGCCCACGTTCGTGTTACACACTGTCTGATCTCACTGGGCCCACCCCCAGATTACACACTGTATGCCATCACTGTGCACTGGGATATACACTGTCTGATCTCACCGGGCCCCCGTGTTATACACTGTTGATCTCACTGGGTCCACCCCCAGGTTACACACTGTCTGATCTCACTGGGCCCACCCCTGGGTTACACACTGTCTGATCTCACTGGGCCCACGGGTTACACACTGTCTGATCTCACTGGGCCCACCCCCGGGTTACACACTGTTTGATCTTACTGGGTCCACTCCCGGGTTACACACTGTCTGATCTCACTGGGCACACCCCCGGGTTTCACACTGTCTGATCTCACTGGGCCCCCGGGTTACACACTGTCTGATCTCACTGGGCCCCTGGGTTACACACTGTCTGATCTCACTTGGCGCCCAGGTTACACACTGTCTGATCTTACTGGGCCCCCGGTTTACACACTGTCTGATCTCACTGGGCCCCCGGGTTACACACTGTCTGATCTCACTGAACCCCTGGTTACACAGTGTCTGATCTCACTGGGCCCCCGGGTTACACACTGTCTGATCTCACTGGGCCCAGCCCCGGGTGACACACTGTCTGATCTCACTGGGCCCCCAGGTTACACACTGTCTGATCTCACTGAGCCCCCGGGTTACACACTGTCTGATCTCACTGGGACCCCGGGTTACACAATTTCTTATCTCACTGGGACCCCGGGTTACACACTGTCTGATCTCACTGGGCCCCCGGATTACACACTGTCTGATCTCACTGGGCCCCCAGGGTACACACTGTCTGATCTCACTGGGCCCACCCCCGGATTACACACTGTCTGATCTCACTGGGCCCCCGGGTTACACACTGTCTGATCTCACTGGGCCCCTAGGTTACACACTGTCTGATCTCACTTGGCCCCCGGGTTACACACTGTCTGATCTTACTGGGCCCCCGGTTTTCACACTGTCTGATCTCACTGGGCCCCCGGGTTACACACTGTCTGATCTCACTGGGCCCCCGGGTTACACACTTTCTGATCTCACTGGGACCCCGTGTTACACACTGTCTGATCTCACTGAGCCCCCGGGTTACACACTGTCTGATCTCACTGGGCCCCCAGGTTACACACTGTCTGATCTCACTGGGCCCAGCCCCGGGTTACACAATGTCTGAGCTCACTGGGCTCCCGGGTTACACACTGTCTGTTCTCACTGAGCCCTCGGGTTACACACAGTCTGATCTCACTGGGCCCCCGGGTTACACACTGTCTGATCTCACTGGGCCCCAGGGTTATTCACTGTCTGATCTCACTGGGCCCCCGGGTTATACACTGTCTGATCTCAATGGGCCCACCCCCGGGTTACACACTTTCTGATCTCAATGGGCCCACGGGTTACACACTGTCTGATCTCACTGGGCCGACGGGTTACACACTGTCTGATCTCACTGGACCCCGGGGTTACACACTGTCTGATCGGCATGTGCCCCCGGGTTAAACACTCTCTTATCTTACTGGGCCCCCGGATTACACACTGTCTGATCTCAGTGGGCCCACCCCCGGGTTACACACTGCCTGATCTCACTGGCACCCCGGGTTACACACTGACTGATCTCACTGGGCCCCCGGGTTACACACTGTCTGATCTCACTGGGCACATCCCACCTGTGTTGCACACGTCTGATCTCACTGGGCCTCCGGTTTACACGCCGTCTGATCTCACTGGGGTCCCAGGTTTCACATTTTCTGATCTCTCTGGGCCCCCGGGTTACACACTGTCTAATCTCACTGGGCCCCAGGTTTCAACACTCTCTGATCTCACTGGCCCCCAGTGTTACAAACTGGCCGATCTCACTGTGCACCGGGTTACAGACTGTTTGATCGGCCTGTGCCCCTGGGTAACACACTGTCTGGTCTCATTTAGCACCCGGTTACACACTTTCTGATCTAACTGGGCCCAGCCCCGCGTTACACACTGTCTGATCTCACTGGGCCGATCCCCAGATTACACACTGTATGATCTCACTGGGCGCTGAGATTCACACTGTCTGATCTCACTGGGCCCCTGGAACACACACTGTCTGATCTCACTGGGCCCCTGGGTTTCACACTGTCTGATCTCACTGGGCCCACCACCGGGTTACACACTGTCTGATCTCACTGGGCCCCCGGGATATACACTGTCTGATCTCACTGGGCCCCTGGGTTTCACAGTGTCTGATCTCACTGGGCACACCCCCGGGTTACACACTGTCTGATCTCACTGGGCGCTGAGATACACACTGTCTGATCTCACTGGGCCCCTGGAACACACACTGTCTGATCTCACTGGCCCCTGGGTTTCACACTGTCTGATCTCACTGGGCCCACCCCCGGGTTACACACTGTCTGATCTCACTGGGCCCACGTTCGTGTTACACACTGTCTGAACTCACTGGGCCCACCCCCAGATTACAAACTGTATGCCATCACTGTGCCCTGGGATATACACTGTCTGATCTCACCGGGCCCCCGTATTATACACTGTTGATGTCACTGGATCCACCCCCAGGTTACACACTGTCTGATCTCACTGGGCCCACATTTTAACCGGCAGCAAAGAATGACTAAGAAAGCAATAAAGAAAGGAAAGATAGATCACGAAAGTAAACTTGCTAAAAGCATAAGAACAGATAGTAAAAGCTTTTACCGATATATAAAACAGAAAAGATTAAATAAAGTAAATGTTGGTCCCTTTGAAGATGAGAAGGGGGATTTAATAATGGGAAATGTGGAAATGGCTGAGACTTTAAACAATTATTTTGCTTCGGTAAACACAGTGGAAGACAGAAAAACCATGCCAAAAATTGCTGGTCACGGGAATGTGGGAAGGGAGGACCTTGAGACAATCATTATTACTAGGGGGTAGTGCTGGACAGGCTAATGGATCTCTAGGTACACAAGTCCCCTGGTCCTGATGAGATGCATCCCAGGTTATTGAACGATATGGCGGAAGTTATCGCAGATACATCCGTTATAATCTATCAAAATTCTCTGGACTCTGGGGAGGTACCATCGGATTGAAAAGCAGCTAATGTAACGCCTCTGTTTAAAAAAGGGGGCAGGCAAAAGGCAGGTAACTATATGCCGGTTAGTTTAACATCTGTAGTGGGGAAAATGCTTGATGCTATCATTAAGGAAGAAATAGCGGGATATCTAGATAGGAATAGTACAATCAAGCAGACGCAACATGGATACATGAAGGGGAAATCATGTTTGACTAATTTCCTGGCATTCTTTATGGATATAACAAGCATGGTGGATAGAGGTGTACCGATGGATGTGGTGTATTTAGATTTCCAAAAGGCATTCGATAAGGTGCCACACTAAAGGTTACTGCAGAAGATAAAGTTACGCAGAGTCAGAGGAAATGTATTAGAATGGATGGAGAATTGGCTGTCCAACAGAAAGCAGAGGGTCGGGATGAATGGATCCTTTTCGGGTTGGAAATCGATGGTTAGTGGTGTGCCACAGGGATCGGTGCTGGGACCACAACTGTTTACAATATACATAGATGACCTGGGAGAGGGGACAGAGTGCACTGTAACAAAATTTGCAGATGACACAAAGATTATTGGGAAAGTGGATTGTGCAGTGGATACAGAGAGGCTGCAAAGAGATTGAGATAGGTTAAGCGAATGGGCTAAGGTTTGGCAGATGGAATCCAAAGCGGAACATGTGACGTCATCCACCTTGGTAAAAAAAACAGTCAAAGGGAATATTATTTGAATGGGGAGAAATTACAACATGCTGCGGTGCAGAGGGACCTGGGGGTCCTTGTGCATGAAACTCTTTTAGGGAGTTAACGGAAAAACATTAAACCGTGCCCCCCGATCTGGGGGAAACACCAACATTTACAATGCTTTTTTTTGGCACAGAATTGAATTTTGCTCCAAGTGCTCCCTATAAAAGGGGAGGGGAACACTAAAAGCACCGGCAATTAAAACAAATTAAACTTTAAAACGTAAAATCAAATTAAAATTTGGTTGCCGGGCGTGATGATGCACTCCAGTCCCTCCGGTGCCCACCTCTTGCGGAAGGCCGCGAGCGTACCGGTGGACACCGCGTGCTCCATCTCCAAGGACACCCTGGACCGGATGTAAGAGTGGAAGAGAGGCAGGCAGTCAGGTTGAACGACCCCCTCGACGACCCGCTGCCTGGACCGGCTGATGGCACCCTTGGCCGTGCTCAGGAGCAGTCCTACGAGGAGGCCCTCGGACCGACCCGCTCCCCTCCGCACAGGGTGCCCAAAGATCAGGAGAGTGGGACTGAAGTGCAGCCAAAATTTCAGGAGCAGCCCCTTCAAATAATGGAACAGGGGCTGCAACCTCGTGCACTCAATAAAAACATGGAACACGGACTCCTCCAGACCGCAGAAATTGCAGGCGGCCTGGGAGTCCGTGAACCGGCTTAAAAATTTGTTGCATGGCACTGCTCCGTGCACCACCCTCCAGGCCAAGTCCCCGAGAAATAGTGGGAGGACCCCTGCGTTGAGTGCCCTCCATCGGGGACCGCCGCCTCCTCCGGACGGCAAGATGGTACGCCATGGCGTGTCCGGACGGCCGGCGAGGATGGCAAAGTTGAGAGTGTGCAGGAGCAGCCCGTACAGGAAACCCCTCCGCGCGGAACTGAAAGGCACGGAGGGGATTTCCCCGAGGCGGCTCAAGTTGTGAGGCGCCGGCCCCCGAGGGAGTTTCCGGGGTTTGGCGCCGATGAGGAATTCCGTCCGGACGGGGGTCAGTTCGGACGGGATCTCCCCACGTGCTTGAGATTCCTCGATGCACCTAACGGAGTCAGGGCCCAGAGCTCTTTTTAGCGACTCGATGGCATCGGCCGCGTGGCGGACGTTGGCAGAATTTAGGTGCCGCGCCAGCGTGTCTGGCGCCATCCAGCCCGCTCCTCCGCCATCGAGCAGGTCCCTGACCCTGGTCACCTCACCATACAGCCCTCTCGTCCGACCGCCACAAAAAACCTCGGTCGTGGAGGTACGGATTCCCGAGCAGCGGCTCCTGCAGGACGGCCGCCACTCCAGCCGGCGGAGAGCTGCGCTTGATGGAGACTTTGTTCCAGACCCTGATGAGTTACTTGTAAAAGACAGGCAGCTCCCGGAGGGCGGTCCTGACGCCCCCCAAGTTCACAAACAGGAGCTGCGTGTCATAATTGAGGTCGAGCTGCTGGCGGAAGAAATACGTCGCCAGCGCATGCCACCTAGGAGGGGGCTCGACGTAAAGGTATCTCTGCAAGGTCTGAAGACGGAAAGTCGCGAGCTGGGTGCAGATGCACAAAAAAGACTGACCGCCCTCCTTAAGCGGGAGCCTCAAGACCGCCGCAGAGACGCAGTGCTTCCTGTTGTTCCACAAGAAATCCACCAGCTTCTTCTGTATCTTGGCGACAAACGCAGGGGGAGGGGTCAAAGTGACCAGCCGGTACCACAACATTGCGGCCACCAGCTGGTTTATGACTAGCACTCGACCCCTGTAGGAAAGCAGTCGGAGCAATCCTGTCCAGCGCCCTAGGCGAGCGGCGACCTTGGCCTCCAGCTCCTGCCAGTTCGCCGGCCAGGCTCCCTCGTCGGGGCTAAGGTAGACTCCCAGATAGAGGAGATGGGTCGTGCTCCAGGCAAAAGTCCTGAGCTCCTCCGGCAGGGAGTCCACCCGCCACTGACCCACCAGGAGTCCGGAACATTTCTCCCAGTTGATCCTGGCGGAGGACGCGGCCGAGTAAATCTCCTGGCACTCACGCATCCTCCGCAGGTCAGCGGGATCCTCTACCGCGAGGAGCACGTCATCGGCGTAAGCCGAGAGGACGAGCTCCACGCCCGGCCCTTGCAGAGCCAGTCCCGTCAATCTCGTTCGCAGGAGGCGCAGGAAAGGCTCCACGCAAACGGCGTATAACTGGCCGGACATGGGGCATCCCTGGTGCACCCCTCTCCTAAAGCGAAGGGGCGCCATCAAGGATCCGTTAACCTTAATCAGACACTCCGCGGCGGCGTACAATAGTCGGATCCGGGCGACGAAATGCGTCCCGAACCCGAAAGCGCGCAGAGTTCCGATCAGATAGTCGTGATCCACCCTGTCGAACGCCTTCTCTTGGTCGAAAGATAGGAAGGCGACCGACAGACCAGCCTCCTGGGAATTATGGATGAGGTCCCGGACCAGGTGGATGTTATCGTGGATTGTCCGGCCCGGGACCGTGTAGGACTGGTCGGGGTGGATCATGTGGTCCAGGACGGCGCCAAGGCGAGCTGACATCGCCCTGGCGAAGATTTTGTTGTCCGTGCTGAGGAGGGAGACCGGGCGCCAGTTCTTAAGGAGGCGGAGATCGCCCTTCTTAGGCAGCACGACGATGACTGCCCTGCGAGAAGAGAAGGGCAGCTCCCCGGTCGCCAGACTTTCCCCCAGGACCCGTGCGTAGTCGACCCCCAGGACATCCAAGAATGCCCTTTGGAACACCACGGTCAGCCCGTCCAGCCCCGGGGATTTTTCCCTCGAGAGCCGGTCGAGGGCACCGGTCAGCTCCGCCACGCTTTGCGGATCTTCCAGATTTTTGGCGCCCCCCCGGGCTGACCTTCGGCAGGTCCTCCCACAAGACTCTATGCGCTTCCTCCTTGTACCGCTCCGGAGAGAACAGAGCCCCGTAATATTCACGGACCCTGTTGTTGACGCCCTCCCGATCCGAGACGAGAGAGCCGTCGTCGGCCAGCAGCGTCAAGAGCTGCTTAAGGACAATCTGTCTTTTTTCCAGCGAGTAGAAGAAGTGGGAGCCGCGGTCCAGATCCCGCAGGAACTGGATCCGCGACCTCACGAACGTGCCTCGGGTCCCGACGAGCTGCAGGTCCTTCAGCGCGGCCTTCTTCGCAGGGCCGGGTCCTTGACGACTTGACCGAGACGGGACTCCAGGTGGAGCAACTCTTTTTCTAGGCGCCCGACACTGGCCGCCCGCCTCTTGGTCGACCCCCTCGCATACTTGTGACAAGAGACGCGGACGAGAGCCTTGCCCACGTCCCACCATAGCCTCAAGGAAGGGAAGCCCCCCTGCTTCCTTCTCCAGTCGGCCCAGAAACGACGGAACCAGTCCTGGAACCGCACGTCCTCCAGCAGCTGGTTGTTAAAATGCCAGTACGCGGACCCCGTCCTCGCGCGGAGTGAAGCGAGCTCCGCCCACACCAGGTGGTGGTCCGAAAACGGCACCGGCCGCATGGAGGCCGCCGGTATGCAGGAAACGTACGCCCGAGACACGTAAAGGCGGTCGACTCTGGACCATCCTACTCCAGGCCTCACCCAAGTAAAGGCGCTGGAGTCAGTATGGAGATTTCGCCAGACGTCTACCAAGTAGAAGGACCCAACTAGGTCCCTCAACTTCTCCATCGCCGTCATGCACTGCGGGGCACCGGAGCGGTCCCTCGCCTCGAGTGTGCAGTTAAAATCCCCCCCGAGTACAATGCAGTCGCCGTCGTCGACGGAGCCAAGAAGAGCGGATACGTCTTCGAAGAAGCGCGTTTGCTGCGGGCCGGGATGAGGGGCGTACACGTTCACGAGATGGAGCGGCACGTCCCCCAACAAACCGTTACGTGCAGCAACAGCCTGACATGGTCTCCTCGACCCCCAAGATCTCCGACTGAAAATGCGGGGCCAGCAAGATGGCCACCCAACTAGAAGTAGTGTTGAGGTGGCTCATGCGGACCTCTCCTTGCCATTCCAGGAGCCACGTGGCTTCGTCTCCCGGAACGGTGTGGGTTTCTTGCAGGAAGCACACCGCATATTTCCCCTCCCGCAGGAGCGAAAAATTGTTAAATCTATGGTGTGCCTCACTGCCACCATTGACGTTGAGGCTGGCTATGGTTATCTTCATGACAAAAGCATAGTGCAACCTCTAACAAACCTATTGTGGGGGGGGAGTGGAGTCATTTGTTGACTTCCATTCCTTCAGCAGCCCAGCGAGGAATCCTTTGAGCAGGCACAGCTCAAGGCCTTGCGCCTTTAATAAGTGCCCGCCCGTGGCCATGGTTTTAGCGGCGGCGCGGACGGACGCGACGAGCAGCCCCGGCTCAGACCATCTTTCCAGGGCCAGATGGGCTCGATTGCGGCGACCCTGGCTCTGGACGAAAAAGTACGGAGTTCCTTTGCAGGAATGAGGGGGGACTCAGCGGCGGGCACGAGGAGATCCACCGCCTCACTGGCGATGGACTCAATATCTTCTCCCTCGTCCCCCACCGAGTCCCCGTCCCGTTCCGTGAGGTCTCCGCCAGCAGCCGGCCTGTCGACCGCACGACGTATGGCAATCGGCACGGCCGCTCCATCCAGCCCTGGCTCTGCCCCGATCCCACCCCCAGGATAGTCGGCAGAGGAGTCCCCACTGGGCTATTTTAAAAGCGGTACTGGGTCAGCAAGGGGTTCCTCCACCACCCCAGGAGCTGGGGAATGCAGAGAGACCTGGTCAAAGTCATGTTCCAGGTCCTGCAAGTACCCCAGCTCCAAAGTAGCGTGCGACTGTTGTTGTTCTTCCCCCTCCCCGCCGCCACCCCCCGGCACAGTGTGTACAGATTCATTAAAATTGTTAATACTGTGTATTTCTGCCGAGTCGAGCAAGTCCCGGGGGAAGTTAGATATTGGCTGGGCGGGCTCAGGTTCGGCCGTTTCGGCCACGCCCGCCTCAGTCCCCGGGACGCTCGACCCGGCGGCATCGTATTCCTCTGCTGGCCCCACGCCCCCCACGACAGGCAGAGCCTCCACGCCATCCCCGGGAAGCAGAGACTGGGCAGCCTCGACTGCCCCTCCCTCCCCGGGGACAGATTCCTCCCGTCTGCAGCGCAGTTTGGGGGCGCTGGTGGGGACGCGGGACACGCGGCGGGCACCGACTCCTCCGCGGAGGGATGTTGTTCCCCCTCTGCCTCATTGGAGCGGTGCCTCCTTTTGTTCCTGGGGGTGCGCGGAGGCAGGGAGACCTCCATGTCTACCGAGGCCTCCGCTCCGACCCCCTTTTTCTTATTTTGCCCGCGCCCGAGCCCCTCTGCGGTATTGGTCAAGGGCTCGGGCACGCGCTCAGGGCACCCCACGCTCGCCGGTGGCTGGGTTGGGCTGAGCGCGGTGGTCAAACTTTCGGGCGCACTGAGGGGACCAGCCTCGAGATGTTTCGCCTTCCTCCGCCCCTTCTTTCCGATCGAACGCTCTCCCTCCCCCCCGTCAGAGGCCGTGAAAACAAAGGCCCCCGACGATGCCCGCGCACCCACAGCTCCCGGCACGCGGACGCAACTAGGGGGAGGGGTGGCGGTGGCGCCAGTCTTGGCCGCCTTCGGTGGTTTGGCGGCCTTGGAGGCGGGGCAGTTCTTGCGAACGTGCCCCACGTCCCAACAGGCATTGCACTGCACGCTGTCCGACGTCGAGAAGGCGCGGTGGGCAGTCCCCTCGTGCACCACATTAAAATTGGCCTCTCTTGTCTCCTCCCGCGCCAGCCGGACAAAGAGCTGGCGGTAGAAGGAGAACACGTGGCGCAGGCTGTTCTCCCTGAAGCCGAGCGGTATGGGGTTGATCCCTGACCTTATCTCCCCCAGTTGGTACAGGTGAGGGAGGAGGAGCTCAGCGGGAACAAAGGGTGGGACGTTAGAAATTATGACCCTCTGCGCGGTGGCCTGGAGAGGGTCCACCGGCAGGAACGTCCCGCCCACCGTGAGCCCCTTTTCAAGGGCCAGGGACACCGCCCGCTCCGACCCCAGGAAGAATAGAGCCTTCCCAGACATCTTGGAGGCTGCGACAATTGCCGAGGGGCCGACTACCTCAGCCATCACCCGCACGCATTCCTCGATGCTCATTGTGGGGTGAGTGTAGCTCTTCACCCCTTTTTTCTTAGTAATTAGTCTGAATGGTGGCAGGGCACAGGAGGGGCAGGAGGCGCCGTGGATGCAGACACCGCCTGCGCATAAGTGTTAGCTGGCCCCGCTACCGGCGTGGATGGAGTCGACATCACGGGGTCCCTTTACGGGCTACACCCACCCCAAAGTCACAGGCCTTAATGATCTTAAATTGGCCTCGTTTGAATTTATGAGCAGAGGAGCTCTCAATGAGGCACACCTCTCCCCTAGTTGACAATTGGGGAGGGGCCTTGCTCCCTCTGCTCAGTTGTCTTAATTGTTTTTCCAATTAAGGAGAAAAGGAGCTCTCAGAGAGATTGGGGAGAGACAGAGTGAGTGACAGAGAGATAGAATTGGGAGGTTGGGAAAGAGGGAAGCTGTGAGGGCAGGTCTCCCCTCACAGCGATGGGTGGGTGTTTTTCTGGGTCGCACTCCCTAGATGATGGAAAACAAAGCAAGGCACAGTCTTATGGGATGGTCTTCGGGTGGGAGGAGAAGATGTCTTCACCTGGGACAGCTGGAGCCACCCAGGCACACACTCCCAACGATGTTTAATAGGGTGATTATTAAATCTTCAGCCATGTAGCTCCAGCTATCCCTGGCTAGGCAGTGGGGGAGGGGTGATTCAGTGGTGTGTGCGGCCTAGCTGTGAGCAAGACCCCCACACACACTTCCACACACACACCCCCCGCGATGTTCCGGGCCTCGAAGCAAATCTTCTTTTCTCCCCCCACCAATAAAACTATGTCTTTCGGGGAATGCACCAACACCCACCTGTAGAATGTTGTAGAATCTCCCTCCTTCCAGACAGCTTGTTGCTCTTTTCCCACTCTCTCCAACTCTTTGTAGAAGTAAATAAAGTTGTTGAATTTTTCAGCTCTCCTCCTCTTCCTCTGGATGTTGAGTTGTAGTAAGCCAGCCCCCTCCTCCTCTTCCTGGGCTGGTCTCAGGATTCACTCAAGGCCTTCCAGACAGGAGCTTCAGCAGGGAGTTCCTTCCCTCACAGCAGCACAGCTCCAACTGAATAGGCCACGCCTCCAAAGCTCCACCATAGGAACTGATCCAGAATTTATGGAATGTTGGAAAATTCCTGTCAATGCATCCGCTATTTCCAAGCCAACTCCTTAACTACTCTGGGATGCAGTCCATCAGGCCCTGGGGATTTATCGGCCTTCAATCCCATCAACTTCTCCAACACAATTTCCCAACTAATAAGGATTTCCCTCAATTCCTCCTCCTTACTAGACCCTCTGACCCCTTTTATATCCGGAAGGTTGTTTGTATCCTCCTTAGTGAATACCGAACCAAAGTACTTGTTCAATTGGTCTGCCATTTCTTTGTTTCCTTTTATGACTTCCCCTGATTCTGACTGCAGGGGACCTACGTTTGTCTTTACTCAACTTTTTCTCTTTACATACCTATAGAAACGTTTGCAGTCCATCTTAATGTTCCCTGCAAGCTTCTTCTCGTACTCTATTTTCCCTGCCCTAATCAAACCCTTTGTCCTCCTCTGCTGAGTTCTAAATTACTCCCAGTCCCCAGGTTCGCTGCTATATCTGGTCAATTTGTATGCCACTTCCTTGGCTTTAATACTATCCCTGATTTCCCTTGATAGCCACGGGTGAGCCACCTTCCTTTTTTTATTTTTATGCCAGACATGGAATGTACAATTGTTGTAGTTCATCCATGCGGTCTCTAAATGTCTGCCATTGCCCATCCACAGTCAACCCCTTAAGTATCATTCGCCAATCTATCCTAGCCAAAATCACGCCTCATACCTTCGAAGTTACCCTTCTTTAAGTTCTGGACCATGGTCTCTGAATTAACTGTTTCGTTCTCCATCCTAATGTAGAATTCCACCACATTATGGTCACTCTTCCCCAAGGGACCTCGCACAACGAGATTGCTAATTAATCCTCTCTCATTACACAACACCAAGTCTAAGATGGCCACCCCCTAGTTGGTTCCTCGACATATTGGTCTAAAAAATCATCCCTTATGCACTCCAGGAAGTCCTCCTCCACCTTATTGCTTCAAGTTTGGTTAGCCCAATCTATGTGCATATTAAAGTCATCCATGATAACTGCTGCACCTTTATTGCATGTACCCCTAATTTCCTGTTTGATGCCCTCCCAAACATCACTACTACTGTTTGGAGGTCTGTACGCAATTGCCACTAACGTTTTTTGCAATTTAGTGTTCTGCAGCTCTACCCATATACATAAAACATCATCCAAGCTAATGTCCTTCCTAACTATTGCATTAATCTCCTCTTGAACGAGCAATGCTACCCCACCTCCTTTTCCTTTTATTCTATCCTTCCTGAATGTTGAATATCCTTGGATGTTGAGTTACCAGCCCTGTAACACAGTGATTGTTTCCTTAGAAATAGAGGACTGGGGAAATTACTGGAACACAGTGTGTGTTTAATTAGAAATAGCGGACTGGGGAATTTACTGGGACACAGTGTGTGTTTAATTAGAAATAGCGGACTGGGGAATTTACTGGAACACAGTGTGTGTTTAATTAGAAATAGAGGACTGGGGAATTTAGGGGAACACAGTGAGTGTTTCATTAGAAATAGCGGATTGGGGAATTTAGGGGGACAGTAACTCTTTCATTAGAAATAGAGGACTGGGGAATTTAGGGGCATACAGTGAGTGTTTAATTAGAAATAGAGGGTTGGGGAACTTAGGAGGACAGTAACTCTTTAATTAGAAATAGAGGACTGGGTAATTTAGAGGAACACAGTGAGTGTTGAATTAGATATGGTGAACTGGTTAATTTATGGGGTCACAGTGAGTGTTTAATTAGAAAGAAGATAAGAATATAAGAAATAAGAACAGGATTAGGCCATACACGCCCCCCCCCCCACCCCCGCCCCGCGAGCCTGCTCCCCATTTAATAAGATCATGGCTAATCCAATCATGGACTCAGCTCCACGTCCCCGCCCATTTCCCTTAATCCCTTTATTCATTATCGTTTAAGAAACTGTCTATCTCTGTCTTAAATTTATTCAATGTTCCAGCTTCCACAGCTCTCTGAGGCAGCGATTTCCATAGATTTACATCCCTCTGAGAGAAGGAATTCCTCCTCATCTCAGTCCTAAATGGGTGGCCACGTATTCTAAGATTATGCCCATTAGTTCTAGTCTCTACTCTCAGTGAAAACATACTATCTGCAACCACCTTGTCAATCCCACTCATAATCTTAAACATTTCGATAAGATCACCTCCCATTCAGCATTTAATACAAACCTGAAACTTAAACAAGATTTGTGCAGATGTCAGATGTAACCATGCATGCGATATGTATAACATTTACGGTCGACAATCGTCTGTGTTGTGTTGTTTTGCGTAATAATAAAAAAATTCATAATAATAATGAGAATAAAATATTTCAGTAATCTGTGTATCTGTATCTGTAACAATATCTGGCAATGACCTTACGCCATGCCATGCCGTTGTCACCTTCTGCATAGAACTTTCATAGAAGAGGGACGAGCAGCGGAGCACGGGTGGCAGCCCAGCAGATCTATGCACCCTCACCGATCTCGAGGAGCGGGCGCTGCCACTTTTGGGTTCCTCAATCGTTTGCCCACCCATGCTGCGTCAGAACCTGTCCACATGCCACGTGAGTAAAGTATAAACCATTGGCTGATGTAAAGGCAATTGATGCCACTTATATCCGTGAAATATATCATTGATGGTTTATTGATGCAAAGTTATGCAATGCTATGTTATGTTATGTAATGTAATGTTATGTAATTAATGATGGGATAATGAAAATCATTGTAATGCTGATTTTGTACGAACAGAAGTTCATCACATGTGAAATCTGTCATCATTCTTACAACATCAGAGTTGCTCTCCTGCATATGCCTGTATAGAGTTTGGATTACCATGTGACCCGAGCACCCGCTTCTCCGCTAATTACCTCTTTTTTGTTTTCTAGCTCAACCAAGAGCGTAGGCCATCCATGGAATCGAACCACCAGTTCAACCGATGGAGCCGGTCATGTTATTTCTGTGTTCTTGGAGCCTCGAATCTCGCCCGTTCTGCTGCTGGTCCTCCTCTCCACTGAGGATATTGATGAAGCGGAGGAGAAGCCTTCAGTAGCAATAGCTTCCAGTGTTCCTGCGGCCATGTCATCCTCGAACGAGGATGTAGCGGGACCAAGCGCTTTGCCGCAAGCACCCTCTAGTGATTCACTGCCAGTGATGACCAGGCAGAGGTTGGTTCAGCACAGTCCAACTGCTCCACGAACGGGAGTTCTTAGCGTGTACATGGTTAGCTTGTCCAGGAGAAGCATTGAGATTGTTCAAGAGCTCCTCCAGGCAATGGGTGGAATATCTCAGCAGATGGCAACCCTATCCGCTGATATAAAGGAGAAAATGATGGGGATACCGGTGGCCCTGGAGATAATAGCCAGGGACAGAGGTGCTAGAGGGCTATTAGTGGTCCCATAAACCGGCACTGCACCCCAACATGCCGCACCTCCTCATGAGACTCATGTGAGCTAGGAGGAAGATCTTGCATCAGGCTCGGAGGATATTTCTGCATAAATGTCCTCTCCACCATCATCACCCGAATCGGATGATCTACCCTCACCCAGTCCCATCCCCGTCCATCGAAGAAGAACTTGAGGAACACTGCGGCAAAGCGGCTTGGTTTTGGAAGGGGAAAGGGAAGTGGTGTTGCTCAGGCCCGGGCGAGAAAGGGAAGGAGGGGCGTGGCCGCAGGGAGGGAGGGAGTGTTTTTTGTTATACGTTAATATTGTTGTCCGTGTGGTGGGTGTGCGTTACGGATTAGTGTTATTTGATTAAATTGTTGCTGTTTGGAAATGTTTCGTTGTTGGGATGGTTTGGGGGAGAATGCAATATGCCTGCTTTTTTATTAAAATCTGTTGCTGTTGTGTTGTTAAAATGTGCAAAGATTGGGTTGAGGCTGTTTATTGTTGTTTAGTGTTGTTAAGTTAACTTTTCAAAAATAACTTTAACATTGTTGCGCATTGTATTCAGATAGTTATAAAGTTAAAAATGGCGAGTCCATACCATGAAAGGTGAACATCAAACCTAACGGTACTGTCACCAGTGTAACCCAAACCTTGCATTTATGAGCTGCTGACACAACACTTGCAGCTGCGTAAATACCAGCATCATTATTTCAAGCAACGCATTCATTTATGAGGTGCTGAAACAACAGTCTTGCTACTGTGTAGCCATCACGGGCACTTTCCTGCGGTCTACAGCGGGAAGAGGGCATGGTTTCAACGTCAGCCTCAGTATCTTCCCCAGGGTCATCATCCACCTCATCTTCTTCCTCTTCTCCTCTCTCCAGAGGTGGATCAGCAGTCCCATCTGGCAATTCTTGTCCCTTCCTGATAGCCACGTTATACAGCATGCAGCACATCACAATGAACTGAGCAACCTGCTCAGAGTGGTATTGCAATTCATCTCCTGACTGGTCCAGGCATCTGAAGTGCTGCTTGAGCACTCCAATTGTCTTTTCGACGACATTGTTTGGGGCTATGTGGCTTTCAGTGTAATGCTTCTCGGCTTCTCTCTAGGGCTGACGCAGGGGGGGGGGGGGGTCATCAGTCAGCTGGTCAGGCCTCTCCTTTATCACCCATTTCCAAGTGTGACCTTGTGGCTGACTCCAATCAGGTCAGACAAAGTGCTCTCACGCAAGATGTGTGCATCATGGATGCTGCCTGGAAATGTTGCATTGACTGCCATGATTATTTGCTTGTGGTCAACAACGAGCTGCACATTCAGGGAGTGGAATCGCCTTCAGTTCATAAACACATCTACATCCTGAAAGGGTGCTCACATGGCGATCTGCATTCAGTCTATTCCTCCCTGTACCTTGAGGAAGTTTGCTATTCTGGAGAAACCCAAAGCCCTCTCAGTTTGCGCGTCCATTGTCAAAGGGAAGGTTATAAAGTCCATCCTCTGAGTGTAAAGGGCTTCAGTCACCTGTCGAAAGCAGCAATGCGTGACAGGCTGAGAGATAGAACACATGTCGCCTGCTCAGGCCTGAAAGGAGCCAGATGCATGGAAGGAAAGTGGTGCAGTAAATTGACCTCAATGCGCAGTCCGGTCATGTTGGTGCTGTTAGGCTGCAGATCTCCTTTATGAGCTGGTATATCTCAGCGATTACATCCTTTTCCAATCTCACTCTCCTAAGGCACGTGTTCAGGTAAGACCGTTTCTGCCTGTAAGTGCGTCGGGTGCACGTTCTCCTCCTCCACCTCATCTGCCACGTCCTTGATTGGGCACACAATGCTCTTCAACATACCTTCTCCCATCTCTAGTCTGCAGCATGTGAGTAGTCATCAATACAGGCTGAGAAATTGCAGGCCCCATTACAATTACGATTGGACCTATTTTTCAGAAATAATACATTTTCACCTGAAATTTCATAAAATAACGTAAATTCGTCCAAAATATGATAAAACGTTTCTTCAGATAGTATATTCACCAGCAATATCTCACAGATTAATTCAAAGCTCCCAGAACTTGAAGCTGCCATTTCTATGAAAAGTCCTTCGATTTACAAAATAGATTCCATGCCACTGGGTTAAGGTTAGGGGAGAGCAGCTTTTTGTCAGCTTTTTCTTGGTCGAGCGATATTCTGGGCAGTTTCTACATATGAACATGAGAATTAGGAATAGCAGTAGGCCATCTAGCCCCTCGAGCCTGCTCCGCCATTCAACAAGATCATGGCTGATCTGGCCGTGGACTCAGCTCCACTTACCCGCCCTCTCCCCAAAACCCTGAATTCCCTTATTGATTAAAAATCTATCTATCTGTGATTTGAATACATTCAATGAGCTAGCCTCAACTGCTTCCTTGGGCAGATAATTCCACAGATTCACAACCGTCTAGGAGAAGAAATTCCTTCTCAACTCGGTTTTAAGTTGGCTCCCCCGTTTTTTGAGGCTGGGCCCACTAGGTCTAGTCTCCCCGACCAGTGGAAACAACCTCTCTGCCTCAATCTTGTCTATCTCTTTCATTATTATAAATGTTTCTATAAGATCACCCCTCATCCTTCTGAACTCCAAGGAGTAAAGTCCCAGTCTACTCAATCTATCATCATAAGGTAACCCCCTCAGCTCCGGAATCAGCCTAGTGAATCGTCTCTGAACCTCTCCAAAGCTAGTATATCCTTCCTTAAGTAAGGTGACCAAAACTGCATGCAGTACTCCAGGTGCGATCTCACCAATATCCTGCACAGTTGTAGGGCACCTCCCTGCTTTTGTACTCCATCCCTCTCGCAATGAAGGCCAACATTCCATTCGCCTTCCTGATTACCTGCTGCACCTGTAAATTAACTTTTTCGGATTCATGCACAAGGACCCCCAGGTCCCTCTGCACCACAGCATGTTGTAATTTCTCCCCATTCAAATAATATTCCCTTTTACTGTTTTTATTCCAAGGAGAATGAACTCACATTCTCCGAGATTGTATTCCATCTACCAAACGTTAGCCCATTCGCTAAATCTCTTCGCATCCTCTCTGTGTCCTCTACACAACCCGCTTTACTATTAATCCTTGTGTCATCTTCAAATGTTGTCACACTACACTCTGTCACCTCTTCCAGGTCATCTATGCATATTGTAAACATTTGTGGTCCCAGCACCGATCCCTGTGGCACACCACGAACCACCGTTTTCCAACCCGAAAAGGACCCATTTATACCGACTCGCTGCTTTCTGTTAGCCAGCCAATTCTTGATCCATGCTAATACTTTTCCTCTGACTCCGCGTACCTTTATCTTCTGCAGTAAACTTTTTTTGTGGCACTTTATCGAATACCTTTTGGAAATCTAAATACACCACATCCATCGGTACACCTCTATCCACCATGCTCATTATATCCTCAAGAATTCCAGTAAATTAGTTAAACATGATTTCCCATTCGTGAATCCATGTTGCGTCTGCTTGATTGCACTATTCTTATCTAGATATCCTGCTATTTCTTCCTTAATGACAGCTTCAAACATTTTCCCCACTACAGATGTTAAACTAATCGGCCTATTGTTACCTGCCTTTTGTCTGCCCCCTTTTTTAAACAGAGGCGTTACATTAGCTGCTTTCCAATGCACTGGTACCTCCCCAGAGTCCAGAGAATTTTGGTAGATTATAACGAATGCATCTGCTCTAACTTCCTGGGATATATTTGATCGGGACCAGGGGACTTGTCTACCTTGAGTCCCATTCGCCTATCCAGCATTATCCCCGTAGTGATAGTGATTATCTCAAGGTCCTCCCTTCCTACATTTCTGTGACCAGCAATTTTTGGCAAGGTTTGTGTGCTCCCACTGTGAAGACCGAAGCAAAATAATTGTTTAAGGTTTCAGCCATTTCTACATTTCCGATTATTAAATCCCCCTTCTCATCTTCTAAGGGACCAACATTTACTTTATTCATTCTTTTTAATTTTATGTATCGGCAAAAGATTTTAGTATCTGTTTTTACGTGTTGTGCAAGATTTAATTTTGTAATCTATCTTTCCATTCTTTATTGCTTTCTTAGTCTTTCTTTGCTGTCGTTTAAAATGTTCCCAATCTTCTAGTATCCCACTAACCTTGTCCACCTTATACGCATTGGTTTTTAATTTGATACTCTCCTTTATTTCCTTGGATATCCACGGCTGGTTATCCCTCTCTTACCGCCCTTCTTTTTCCCTGGAATATATTTTACTTGAGCACTTTGAAAGAGCTCCTTAAAAGTCCTCCACTGTTCCTCAATTTTGCCACAGTCCAATCTGTGATCCCAGTCTACTTTAGCCAACTCTGCCCTCATCCCAGTGCAGTCCCCTTTGTTTAAGCATAGTACGCTCGTTTGAGACACTACTTCCTCATCCTCTGGGCATTAGTTTCTTTAAAAAACTGTATTCTGAGCGTTGATGTCATAAAAATATGGGCGGATGGCTAAATTAACTTTCGGCGTTAACTTGATGCCTAAACTAATGCTGGCAGTTTATGGGTAATAAATGGGCGATACATTTTTTGGGTGAATAAGGGATACACAGGAGTTATAAGCATCAGAGCGTTTGAAAGGGTGGTAACTGGTCGGTAACGGACAGAAATTAATGGAAGTTCGAACCTTAAATCATTGAACTATAAAACAAAATGCAAGGGACCTAGTTCTGAGCGCAGCCGAACCCCACTGGAAACAGTCTTGCAGTCACAAACACCCGTCAACCATTACCCTTTGCTTCCTGCCACTGGGACAGTTATGGATCCAACTTGATACATTTCCTTAGAACCCAAGGTTTGTATTTTTCTTCCATGTGGGAGATTGTTGCAAGCAATGGTAAAAATCCATGCAGAGTACATCAAACGCACTGCCCTCATAGATTTTCCTCAAAAAATTCCATCAAATTAGTTAGGCATGACTGTCCCTTAACAAATTCATGCTGACTGTCCTTGATTAATCCGTGCCTTTACACATGATGATTAATACTGTCCCTCAGATCTTTTACCAATAATTTCCACACGGTCTACGTTGGGCTCACACAGCTTTAATTTTCGGTGAATCTATTTCTCCATTTTACACAATGCTGTAACATTACCAATCCGCAGTCCTCCGGCACCACACCTTTAACCAGAGCATATTGGAAATTGATGGTCAGAGCCTCCGCTATTTCCTCCATTGATTATATTAACAGCCTGGGCTACATTTCTCCCGGGCCTAGTGAAGTATCTTCTTTCAAATATGCTAAACTACTCAACATTTTCTCTCCTACTACCTTCATCTAATCTAATATTTCACACACCAGCCACTTAACTAATATGTCTGCATCGTGTCCCTTGTGAAGACAGGTACACATTATTCATTGAGGAACGTTCCCACGTCGTCCAAATCCATACACACGTTACTTTTTTGATCTCTAATAAGTCATACACTTTCATTAGCTAGGCTTTTGTCCTTCATGTATTTACAACACATATTTGTGTTATCTTTGATTTCACTTGCCTATATTTTTCATGCTTTCTTAATTTTTTTTTAATTCCACTTTCTACACTCTGCTTGGCTTTGTGCAGTACTTAGATTTCTGTATCTGACTTCAGCTTCCCTTTTACGCATTATCTTTTAATTGACATACAGAATGCTCTAGATGTTGACCCCACACTCGTTATAGGAAGATATTTGTTCTGAACCCTCATTATTGAATGCTTCACAATATTCCGATACTGATTTACCTTCATTACTTTCAAGCCCACGTTCGTTAAATCACATCACACCTCATAAAAATTGGCCCTTCCCAAATTAAAAAAGTAATTCCTAGTCTGTCTTTCTCCTTTTATATAACTAATATAAAATAACTGAATTCTGATCAATACCACCAAAATACTCTCACACACCCACCCAACTCCATTCACTAAAACTAAGTTCACAACTTCTCCCTCTCTTGTTTGTCTTGCTAATACTGGCTAAAAATGCTTAGCTCAATATATTTTATGAATACCATGACCTCTCTACTTTTTACACTAATTCGATGCCAATTATTACCCCGGAATTTGAGGTTGGTGGCAAAGCAAAGCATTCACCATTTCCCACAATTATGCTCCGCACAAGTATCCAGCTATCTCTGTGTCGAGAATTTCGAATCCTCCGACGGGTAATACAAATCAACGGATATAATTGTAGATCTCCTTGATTTTTTTATTCATTCCAGGATGTGGTCATCGCTGGTAAAGCCAGCATTTATTGCCCATCGCCTAATTACTCTTGTGAAGGTGGTGGTGAACCGCCTTCTTGAACTGTTGCTGCCCTTGTGGTAAACGTACTGTTAGGAAGGGAGTTCCAGAAATGTACTCTGCGACGATGGAGGAACGTCAAAATATTACCATGTAAGGACGTTGTGTATCTTGGAGGGGGACTTCCAACTGATGATGTTCCCATGCGCCTGCTGCCCTTGTCTTTCTAACGGTTAGAGGTGGCGGGTTTGGCAGGTGCTGCCGAAGAAGTCTGGGCGAGTTGCTGCAGTGCATCTTGTAGATGTTACACATTGCAGCCACGGTGCACTGGTGTTGGAGGGAGTGAATCCTTAACATGGTGGTTGCTTTGCCAATCAACTGGGTTGCTTTGTCCTGGATGATGTCGAGCTTTTTGATTGTTGTTCAAGCTGCACTCATCCAGCCACGTGGAGTGTATTCCATCACACTCCTGTCATGTGCCTTGTAGATGGTAGAAAATCTGAGTGAGGAGGTGAGACACTCGCCAAGAATACCCAGCCTCCTACGTGCACTTGTTGCCACATTATTTATGTAGCTGGCCAAGTTAAGTTGCTCCTCAATGGATTTTTGGAGGAAATGTTATCTGCTGTGCCATCTTGCTACCGACCCTCCTTCGAGTAGTAGCAGATTCTCCTGATCTAATCTATCAAAACCTACATGACAGTGACTGTCTTTGTTAAATCACCACTTATACTTCTCTGCCGAAGTAGAACATTCCCAGTTCCTCTAATCTCTCCACATAACGGACATGCCTGGTAATAATTCAGATTTAGGTCTGATGAGAATCCCCAGTAATGTATGTTGTTTTACTCTGTCCCTGGAAGTAGGAACATAACTGCAACATACTCCTAGCTGTTTGTTATTTGCAATGGTTCCGTGGAACAGTTTGCACTTGCGGATGGGTTCTCAGGAATTGTGCCATAAATCAATATGTCGATTGAAATTGTCAATCTTTATTCAGTTAAGAATGATTGCATCAACATTTACAGGGATGGGGCTCTTGTCTACTTGTCGGACAGGCTCCTGGATGTGTATCAACATTGGTGGGAAGTCCTCAGGGATGTTTAAATATTTAGAGCAGGTACATGGTCATATCTGACATTGTATAGGGTCAATGGTTGTACATTTCTGGGAACGATTCATCGGCATGACTACACTTTCGTTGTGATCTCTGAGAGGCTGTCAGCATTTTAAGGGCTGTGGAAACGATGTAAATATATTACCGGGGGTTCACCCACATCATTTGGTTTCACTGGTTGTATTTAAAGTGCATACTGAGAATGGGAGAGAAATTTTCTGAAATAACGGAACCAGAGAATTAATCATAAACCTGAACTAAACTTGTTCTCGATCAGCCAGTGCTGTCGGACTGAATATTTCACATAGTCTGTTCTTCCCTGGCCTTTGGGCAGTTTCACTTTCCATCTGTGCAATATCTGACGAAATGTAAATGTGATAGTGCAACATGTTTTTTTTAAAAGCGATGAACTGAATCTGTCTGTTTAGTCGCTGTAACTAACATCATTCTCCTTACACCTTTATTATATCAGTGGAGATTTCTCACACCTTACATAAGGGCATTCGCTCAATGTATGAACCCAAATTGTCTCTCGGAGTTTGGTCTACAGAACAAACCGAAGCTGCGTTCTGCAGATGTAGACCGAGTGGACCAGAGTCAGTCAGTTGAATTTTCGGTATGGAGGATAATTAAACTTACACAGAAAATGTTTTTTCCCTGCCCTCGCTTTTATTGGCGTTACTGGTAAGTCTCCATTTCCAGATATTAATTCTATAAGCATTTTAATTGTATTCAGGATTCTAACATTTACATCCCAGTTTCTGTCGATGTTCCTTGTAAATGACCATATCCCTATTTCATTATGTAATCATAACTGTAAACTATAAACTGTAAACGTTGTGCTCATTACACAAGTTTCCATATCCAACAGTTCCTTGTATTCAGTTTATTCCTCTTGTTATGTGAATGAAAGTATATTGTTGCCTCGACATTGTCACTGGGTGATTTATTTAATGAATACTATGCTGTCTTCTCTGAGCCCTGGAAGCAGATTTCAATCGTTATCATCTTGGCGTTAAACAACAACTGATGACACCAGTGGAATCAAATGTGAGTGGAGAATGATTTACATAACCAGCCATTGTCCTTGTATTGAATTTAGAGGAAGGTGAATGGGAAGGGTTCTATCATTGCTGAGCAGTCTGTTCCCCGCCCGATTATCATTGTGTGCTCCGTACAGATGGTGTTAATTGTTAGACACTGAAAACCATATCACATCAAATCAGACAGATATTCTTTGTTTTAAGGATACTGTTTTTATAACTACTGGGTAAACTGAATGATACAAATCTGCAATTGGCCAAAAACCATTATAATTAATCTTATTTCCACTTGATTGTAAATGGACTAATGTTTAGAGTAAATTCCATTATGATTTAATCGCTTTACATTCCCTCGATCAAATTGTAACCCATTCACTTCTCACTCACAGGTGGAAAACAGCAGAATAGTATTCATCCGCTTCCATTCAGATACCTACTCGACTTCAAGGTGGAAGATCAAATTGTTAGTTACACGACCAGCCCATTCATAGTGACTGTCGTAAAGAGGTTTGAGATGTAAGTGGAATTTCTCCCATTACAGGAATTATTAGAAAAAGATAGATAGAGATGAAGGGATGGATAAAGAGATAGACAGACAGACAGAGAGATAGACAGAAAATCCGACACAAATAGTTTTAGGGACAGATAGACAGAGGCACAGAGAGTAATATAAAGAGAGAGAGGCAGCCATATGTATATATATATATATATATATATATATAGAGAGAGAGAGAGAGAGAGAGAGCGGGAGAGAGACAAATTTATGGATATATAGATATAGATTTTTAGAGAGATAGAGATATAGAGAGATAGAGATAGATGGATATATAGACAAACATTTAGACATACTGAGAGACAGATTGTGCAGAGTTCAGTAATTTGCTTTTCATTGATTTAAATGGGTAGCACCGAGTAGGGTTTTAGAAATATTGGCCCATGGGACAGCATCCGGTTTACCTCTTCACCAAAAGTTGAAAGGTTGCCCCAGTGATCAATGACTGAATTGAGGCAGAGTCGAAGACCTCAGTCAATCAATCCACTACATATCCGGGAGCAAAATGGAAAATTCCGGTATTCTTGCCAAATCCTTTTTTTAAAAAATGTCTCCCTCTTCCTGCCCCAAAGGAGTTGAGTCCTTTTTGAGTTTTCACAATAGAGGTACCTCATGTGCCACAGATAATTTCATAATATTCTCCTTTGGTGCATTTTGCTGTTGTTGTTTGACACCCCAGATGTTTCTTGCCCAGATAGAGAACATTCAGCCTTACTCTGTCTATGCTGTTTGCTGGAATTTGAACACTCAAACGGAACACTCCCTCCTCATGGCCCGGTGTCCTCCTCTGCTCCCTGTGCTGATCTCTTTAGTTAGAAGTAGATCCTCTGAGAGCGATTATCGCTCTCTACTGTTCCCCATCTCATGGCTGATGTTTATTTTCAAATGTCTAATTGATGATTTTAATTCCTCGTGTTTTCTGCTCCTGCGTCTAATTTCAGATAAAACTTGAACCACAGCCGCCAGGTGGGGACAAGGCGAATCCTGGATGGACAAGTTTTAAGGCCGGCTGGTTTGCTCCCCATTGAATTTAATGTTGCATGCAATTGAAGGGGAAATAAAGGCAGTGTCAGACTTCAACCCGCCCCTTCCCGCTGGCCAGGTGAGTTTACATCGGTATTAAACAGGTTCTTGCTTAGCTTCGGTTCCTAGGCCCATTCTGAAATTAAAATTCTTAAAGTTGGAGGAGAGGCAGCCACTGTAACAGGTCCTTCAGCCACGGCACATAAACTGGCTGATCAAACATGTATCTCCTCTAACATTCAAACACTTTCCAGCAAAATACTTTACACAATGATCAGGATCAGCCCCAGGGGATTACCCCAATATATCACAGCATCTCTGATCAGAACCAGGACACAGGAGATTAGCCGCAATCTATCTCTATGTAACTGATCAGGAGCATGAACCAGGGGATTGCACCAATATATACCAGCATAACTGATCAGGAGCAGGAACCAGTGGATTACCCCAATATATACCAGCATCAGAGATCAGGAGCAGGACCCAGGGGATTGCCCCAATATATACCAGCATCACTGATCAGGAGAAGGACCCAGGGGATAACACCAATATATACCAGCATCAGAAATCAGGAGCAGGACCCAGGGGATTACATCCATGATATAGCAGCATCACTGATCAGGAGCATGAGCCAGGGGATTGCACCAATATATACCAGCATAACTGATCAGGAGCAGGAACCAGGGAATTACCCCAATATATACCAGCATCAGAGAACAGGAGCTGGACCCAGGGGATTGCCCCAATATATACCAGCATCACTGATCAGGAGAAGGACCCAGGGGATTACCCCAATATATACCAGCATCAGAAATCAGGAGCAGGACCCAGGGGATTACCCCAATATATAGCAGCATTACTGATCAGGAGCATGACCCAGGGGTTTGCCTCAAAATATCCCAGCATCACTGATCAGGAGCAGGACCCAGGGGATTGCCCCAATAAATCCCAGCATCACTGATCAGGAGCAGGACACAGGGGATTGCCGCAATATATACCAGCATCACTGATCAGGAGCAGGACGCAGGGGATTGTCCCAATATATCCCAGCATCACTGATCTTCAACAGGACCCAGCGGATTGTCGCAAAATATCCCAGCATCACTGATCAGGAGCAGGACCCAGGGGATTGCCCCAATATATACCAGCATCACTGATCAGGTGCAGGACCCAGGGGATTGCCCCAATATATACCAGCATCACTGATCTTCAACAGGACCCAGGGGATTACCACAATATATCCCAGCATCACTGAACAGGTGCAGGACCCAGGGGATTGCCCCAATATATCCCAGCATCACTGATCAGGAGCAGGACCCAGGGGATTGCCCCAATATATACCAGCATCACTGATCAGGAGCAGGACCCAGGGGATTGCCCCAATATATCCCAGCATCACTGATCAGGAGCAGGAACCAGGGGATTTCCCTAATATATACCAGCATCACTGATCAGGAGCAGGACCAAGGAGATTGTCCCAATATATCCCAGCATCACTGATCATCAATAGGACCCAGGAGATTGTCCCAATATATCCCAGCATCACTGAACAGGAGCAGGACCTACGGGATTGTCAAAATATATCCCAGCATCACTGATCATCAACAGGACCTCTGGGATTTTCCCAATATATCCCAGCATCACTGATCCGGGGCAGGATCCAGGGGCTTGCCCCAATATAACCCAGCATCACTGACATGGACAACACACAGCGGATTGCCCCAATATATACCAGCATCATTGATCAGGGGCCGAACCCAGGGGATTGCCCCAATATATGTCAGCATCACTGATCAGGAGCAGGATCTAGGGGATTGCCCCAATATATACCAGCATCACTGATCCGGGGCAGGATCCAGGGGATTGCCCCAATATATCCCAGCATCACTGATCAGGAGCAGGATCCAGGGGATTGCCCCAATATATATCAGCATCACTGATCAGGAGCAGGACCCTGGGGATTGCCCCAATATATCCCAGCATCACTGATCAGGAGCAGGACCCAGGGGATTGCCACAATATATACCAGCATCACTGATCAGGAGCAGGACCCTGGGGATTGCCCCAATATATACCAGCATCACTGATCCAGGGCAGGTTCCAGGGGATTGCCCCAATATATCCCAGCATCACTGATCAGGAGCAGGATCCAGGGGTTTGCCCTTATATATCTCAGCATCACTGATCAGGAACAGGACCCAGGGGATTGCCCCAATAAATCTCAGCATCACTGATCAGGAGCAGGACCCAGGGGATTGTCCCAATATATCTCAGCATCACTGATCAGGAACAGGACCCAGGGGATTGCCCCAATATATCTCAGCATCACTGATCAGGAACAGGACCCAGGTGATTGCCCCAATATATCCCACCATCACTGATCAGGAGCAGGACCCAGGAGATTTCCCCAATATATCCCATCATCACTGACCAGGGGCAGGACCCAGTGGATTGCCCCAATATATCTCAGCACCATTGATAAGGGGAAGGACCAAGGCGATTACTCCAATATATCCCAGTATCACTGATCAGGAGCAAGACACAAGAAAATATCCCAATATATACCAGCATCGCTGATCAGGAGCGGAACCCAGGGGATTGCCACAATATAGAGCAAAATCACTGATCAGGAGCAGGACCAAGGGGATTACTCCAATATATACCAGCATCACTGATCAGGAGCAGAAACAAGGGGATTATCCCAATAAAACGCTGCATCATTGATTTGGGGCAGGACGCAGGGGTTGGCGAAATATATCCCCGCATTACTGATCAGGAACCGGACCCAGGGTATTGTCCCAATATATACCAGAATCACTGATCAGTGACAGAACCCAAGGGATTGACCCAATATATATCAGCATCATGATCAGGGCCAGGATCCAGGGGATTACTCCAATATATCCCAGCATAACGGATCAGGAGCAGGACCCAGGGAATAACCCCAATATATCCAGCATCACTGATCAGGGGCAGGACGAAGGGGATTACCGCAATATATCCAGCCTCACTGATCAGGAGCAGGACCCAGGAGATTACCCAAATATATACCAGCATGACTGATCAGGAGCAGGACCCAGGAGATTACCCCAATATATCCAGCATCACTGATCAGGAGCAGGACCCAGCGGATTGCCCCAATATATCGCAGCATTACTGATCAGGAGCAAGGCCCAGGGGATTGCCCCAAAATATCGCAACATCACTGTTCAGGGGCAGGACATAGGGGATTGCCCCAATATATCCCAGAACCACTGATCAGCGACAGGACCTAGGGGATTGCCCCAATATTTCCCAGAATCACTGATCAGGAACCGGACCCAGGGTATTGTCCCAATATATACCAGAATCACTGATCAGCGACAGGACCCAAGGGATTGACCCAATATATATCAGCATCACTGATCAGGATCAGGACCCAGGTTATTGCCCATAAATATACCAGCATCATTGAGCAGGAGCAGGACCAAGGGGGTTGCCCCATTATATCCCAGCATCACTGATCAGGAGCAGGACCAAGGGGATTATCGCAATATATATCAGCCTCACTGATCAGGGTCAGGATCCAGGGGGATTGCTCCAATATATACCAGCATCACTGATCAGGGTCAGGATACAGGGGGATATCCCACGATATACCAGCATCACTGATCAGGAGCAGGACCCAGGGAATTACTCTTATATATCCCAGCATCACTGATCAGGAGCAGGACGCACGGGATTACCCCAATATATACCAGCATTACTGATCAGGGGCAGGATCCAGTGGATTGCCCCAAAATATCCCAGCATCACTGACCAGGAGCAGGACCCAGGGGATTGCCCCAAAATATCGCAGCATCACTGATCAGGAGCAGGACCCAGGGGATTGCCCGAATATATACCAACATCACTGACCAAGGGCAGGACCTAGGAGATTGCCCCCATTTAATTCCAGCATCACTGATCAGAGGCAGGACGCAGGGGATTGTCCCAATATATAGCAGCATCACTGATCAGGGGCAGGACCCAGGGGATTGTCCCAATATATCCCAGCATCACTGATCACGGGCAGGACCCAGGGGATTGCCCCAATACATACTAGCATCACTGATCACGGGCAGGACCCAGGGGATTGCCCCAATATATACCAGCATCACTGATCAGGGGCAGGACCCAGGGGATTGTCCCAATATATACTAGCATCACTGATTAGGCGGTGGACCCAGGGGATTGCCCCAATATATACCAGCATCACTGATCAGGGGCAGGACCCAGGGGATTGCCCCAATATATACCAGCATCACTGATCAGGGGCAGAACTCAGGGGATTGCCCCAATATATCGCAGCATCACTAATCAGTGACAGGAGCCAGAGGAATTGTCACAATATACACGAGCATCACTGATCACGGGCAGGACCCTGGGGCTTACACCAATATATACCAGAATCACTGATCAGGGGCAGGACCCAGGAGAATGCCCCAATATTTTCCAGCATCACTGATCAGGAGCAGGACATATATGAATTCCCAAATATATCACAGCATCACTGATCAGGAGCAGGACTCGTGGACAATGGTGAACAGAAGAGATGAGAGACAACCTCAAGCTAATGGAAATAACATACAAACGTGGTAATAATAGTCTGGATCGAGTGGATTGTCAGAGATACAAAGAACAACAAAGTTCGACAATAAAATGTACCAAGAGCTGCAAAGAGGTAACAGGAAATTAAATTTGCGATGGATAGCAAGCATAAAACATAACGTTTTTATTATGATGTAAGGAAAAAAGAATTCATTGTTAATGTGAGCCCTTTACAGCAGACACGGGTAATATTGCAAATGAAAGCTACGAAATAGACTAGTTTTTGAGTAATTACATTATGTCCGCGCTCACAGAAGAGGAAGTCGATATTTACGTGAAATTCCAGTAACATTAGTAATGAACCAAGGATTGGAACTCACTGAAGTTTACGTAAGCAAGAAACTAGTATTAGAAAAATTAATATCACGAAAAAATGACAAATACCAAGACCTAATGGTTTCCACCAATTGTTATTGAGTAATTTGATAAACGGAAGTGTTTAGTGAGAGCCAACATGGAATTATAAAAGGTAGGTCATGTCGAACGAACATTTGCGATTTGTTTTTTGTGGAACTAACCAAATTAGCAGGCAATGGAATGTCTCTGGATGTCGTTTATATGGACTTCCAGATGGAAATCAATAAGTTCCACAAAAGAGAATGTTAGGTAAAGAAAAAGCTCGAATTGAAGACCAATAATTGAACTGGTTAGTCAACTGGTTGTTCAGGATAATATAGAGAATAAGGATCATTGATGTGTACATGAATTGGAAGCAAGAGATTAATAATATGCAACAAAGCAAATGTTGGTTTCTCACTGGACGGGACCAGGGAATTAGTGATGGGGAACATGAAGATGGCAGAAATTCTGAACAACTATTTTGTATCAGTCTTTATGTAGTGTACACTAAAAATATCCCAACAGTAGGTAGCCAAGGCGCTATAGGAGGGAGGAACTTAACAGAGTCGCAATCTCTAATGAGGTGGTACTCACCAACATAATGGGACTAAAGGCGGCTAAATCCCCTGGGGTAATGGCTTGCATCCTTGGGTCTTAAGAGGTGTAGAAGCAGGGATAGTTGATGCATTGATTGCAATTTACCAAAATCTCCTGGATGCTGGGGAGCTCCCAGCAGTGGCAGTATGACTGAGGTCAGTGATGTATCTGGATAAGTAGTGACAGTATGAATGAGATCAGCGATGCATATGGATGGGTAGTGACAGTATGAGTGAGATCAGTGATGTATCTGGATAAGTCGTGACAATATGAGTGAGGTCAGTGATGTATCTGGATGGGTAGTGACAGTATGAGTAAGATCAGTGATGTATCTGCATGGGTAGTGAGAGTATGAGTGAGGTCAGTGATGTATCTGGAAAGGTAGTGACAGTCGGAGTGAGGTCAGTGATATACATAGATGTGTAGTGACAGTATAAGTGAGGACAGTGATGTATCTGTATGGGTAGTGAGAGTATGAATGAGGTTAGTGAAGTATCTGGATGGGTAATGACAGTATGTGTGAGGTCAGTGATGTATCTGGATGGGTAGTAACAGTACGTGTGAGGACAGTGGTGTACCTAGAAGTGTAGTGACGGTATGAGTTAGGTCAGTGATGTATCTGTAGGGGTAGGGAGAGTATGAGTGAGGTCAGCGATGTACCTGGATGGGTAATGAGATTATGAGCGAGGTCAGTGATATATCTGGATGGGTAGTGACAGTTTGAGTGAGGTCAGTGATGAATCTGGATGGGTAGTGACAGTATGAGTGAGGTCATTGATATATCTGGATGGGTAGTTCCAGTATGAGTGAGATCAGTGATGTATTCGGATGGGTAGTGAGAGTATGAGTGAGGTCAGTGATGTACCTATATTGGTCGGTACAGCATGAGTGAGGTTAGTAATGTACCTAGATCGGTAATGACTCTATGAGTGCGGTCAGTGATGTTCCTGTATTGGTATTGACAGTATGAATGAGGTCAGTGATGTATCTAGATGCGTAGTGGCAGTATGAGAGAGATCAGTAATGTACCTGGATGGGGAGTGAGAGTAGGAGTGAGGTCAGTGAAGTATCTGGATGCGTAGTTACAGTATGAATGATATCAGTGATGAACCTGGATGGGTACTGACAGTATGAATGAGGTCAGTGCTGTATCTGGAAGGGTAGCGACAGTATGCGTGAGGTTAGTGATGTATCTGGATGAAGTGTGACAGTTTGAGTGAGGTCATTGAGATCAATGATGGGTAGACACAATACGAGTGAGGACTGTATTGTATGTGGATGGGTAGTGTAATTTTGAGTGAGGTCAGTGATACACCTGTAAGTGTAGTGACTGCATGGGTGAGGTCCGTGATGTACCTGCAATGGTAGTGATAGTATGAGTGAGTTCAGCGATGTACTTGGATGGGTAGTGACAGTGTGAGTGAGATCAGTGATGTATCTAGATGGGTATTGGCAGTATGACTGAGGTCAGTGATGTATCTGGAAGGGTAGTGACAGAATGATTGAGATCAGTGATGTATCAGGATGTGTAGTGACAGTATGAGTGAGGTCAGTGAAGTATCTGAATGGGTAGTGACATTAAGAGTGAGGTCAGTGATGTGTGTGGATGGGTAGTGAGAGTATGAGTGAGTTCTGTGATATATCTGGATGGGTAGTGACAGTATGAGTGAGGTCAGTGATGTATCTGGATGGTAGTGACAGTATGAATGAGGTCAGTGATGTATCTAGATTGGTATTGAGAGTATAAGTGAGATCAGTGATGTACCTGGATGGTTATTGACAGTATAAGTGAGATCAGTGATGTATCTGGATGGGTAGTGACAGTATGAGCGAGGTCAGTGATGTACCTGGATGGGTAGTGACAGTATGAGTGAGGTCAGTGAAGTACTGGATGGGTAGTCACAGTATGAGTGAATGCAGCGATCTAACTGGATGGGTAATGACAGTATGAGCGAGATCAGTGATGCACCTGGATGGTTAGTGACAGTATGAGTGAGGTCAGTGATGTACTGGATGGGTAGTCACAGTATGAATGAATGCAGTGATATAACTGGATGGGTAGTGATCTAGCTATTTGGATAATAATCGGCAGCGTAAGAAAGTAAGGGACAAAGATTTTAATGGTAGCAGTGCAATATAGAATAATTTCAATGTTGGAAATAACAGAAAAACAAATCTTTATCTGAATGCACGTAGCATTCGTAATAGTATGATTGAACTCGTGGCACAAATATAGATGAATGGGTTTGATCCAATGGCGATTACGGAGACATGGTTGCAAGTTGTCCAAGGTTGGAAACTACATGTTCCACGGTACTTAAGTTTCGAAAAGGCAGGCAGAATGGTAAAGGATGAGGGGTATCGCTGATAATAAAGAATGAAATCTGGATAGAAGTGAGAAAGGATCTTGGATCGGAACATCAGGAAATAGAATCAGAATGGCTGGAGTTAAGGAATAACAATGGGCAGAAAGCACTGATGGGAGGAATATTTAGCAACATAAAAGTAGTTATACCGTGGGACAGATTTTTAATCAAGATATAGTAGGAGCTGGTAAAATATGCAATAATGGTGGGGGACGTTAATCTGTATATAGACTGGGCAAATCAAATTTTAACTGTACTCTGGAGGACGAGTTCAGGGACTTCATTCGGGTCAATTTCCGAGAACATTACGTATTGAAACCAGCCATGAAACAGGCGATTTCGGATATTGTCTTCGAAATGAGACAATGTTCATTCACAATCTCAATGTGAAGGATCCTCTCGGGCAGGCTGAACACAATACGATAGAATATCACTTTACGTTGGAGAGTGATTTGCCCAAGTCCGCAACTCGATTCTTAAAATTAAATAAGAATATCAATGAATATCTTGTTGGCTAAGGTAGATTGGAAACATAGATTAAAAGCAATGGCAATACATTAGCAGTAGCCAGCATATCGATAAACATTTCATAATTCTCAACAGTAATACATTCAATTGAGAGGCAAAAACTCCATAGTGAAAGATGAAACTCCATCCATGGCTAACTAAAGAAGTTAAGGATAACTTTTGATTGAGATGAAGCTAATAATATTGCCATAATTAGTAGTAAGCATGATGATTGGGAAAATTTCAGAAACCAACAAAGGTGAAAAAACTATTGATAAAAAGTGAAACAATAGACTATGGGAGAAAACTAACAGGAAACTTAAGAACATATTGTGTGGCTTATACAAGTACGTAAAAATGAAGATAGCAGTAAATAGAAACATTTGTCCCTTAGAGACTGAGGCAGCAGAAATGATTATGGTGAGTAAGGAAATGGCAGAAAATGTAAACAATATTTTGTACCTGTCTTCATGGTACAAGACGCAAAAAGCATAGGCGAGGAACTCAGTGTAATTAATATAAGTTGAGGAAACATATCTGGAGAAACTGTTGGGGCTAAAAGCCGAGAATTGGCTGCAGAATTAATACATGCTTTAGTTTTGATCTTTCTAAATTCCCTACAATCTAAACCGGTCCCAATGGATTGTAATATAGCAAATTTAACACAGATATTAAAGAAAGGAGGGAGAGAGAACACAGGCAACTACAGGCCAGTTAGACTGACATCAGTCATCGGTGAAATGCTGGAATCCAATCATAAGGACGTGGTGTCAGGACACTGAGATTATCAAAACAAGGTTAGGAAGCGTCAACGTGGTTTTATGCAAGGAAATTCTTGTTGACAAATTATTAGAGTTTTTGAGGATCTAACTAGAATGGTGGATTAAGGGCAAGCAAAAGATGTCATATATTTGGAATTCCAAAAGACATTCAATAAAGTGCCACGTGAAAGGTTATTGCACAAGATAAGTAATTAAGAGAATGGAGGTAATGTATTAGCATGGATAGATGATTGGTTAACGGGAAAAAAAAGCAGGGAATTGGGATATTCGTGTGTGTTGCAGATTGGTAGGCTGTAACTGGTGGGATGCAGCAAGGATCAATGCTGGGCCCTCAGCTATTTACAATCTATATTAATGACCTAGATGAAGGGACCGAGAGTAATGTGTCCAAGCTTGCTCATGATACAAAGCTCGGTGAGACAGGAAACTATGATGGGAACACAAAGTGTCTGCAAAGGGATACAGATATAATTAGTGAGGGGCAGTATGCTGGCAGATGGAGCATAATGTAAAGAAATGCGAGGTTATTCATTTTGGTAGAAAGTATAGAAAAACTAAATATGTTTTAAATGATAAGACACATTGAAATGTTGGTCTTCAGAGAGATTTGTGTGTCCTTGTGAAAGAAACACAGAAAACCAGCATAGATCTCCAGCAAGTAATAAGGATGGCAAATGGAATTGTGTGCTTTATTGCAAGGGGATTGGAGTACAAGTGTATGGAAGTCTTGCTTCAATTATGCAGGGCCTTGCTGAGACGACACTTGTTTTCCCTAGCTGGAGTGTCTATAATTAGGGTTTACATTCCAAGGATAAAAGGAAGGCCATTTAAACAGTGAGGAGAAGGAATTTCACACGCAGAGTGTAGTGAATCTATTGAATTATTTGCCCCGTAGGTCTTTGGATACTGAATCTCTGCTTATGGTCAAGCTGAGATCGATATATTTTTGGAGTCTTGGAAAAATAAGGGATATGGAAGTCTGGCGGGGAAGTGGAGCTGAGGTCAATGATAAGCCATGATCTTTTTGAATGTCTGAGCAAGGTCGATTGACCCTGGGAAGTACTCTTACACCGATTCCTTATGTTATTATGTTTCTTATGTTCTTAAGCTGCATAAATGTTCCAGCGATAAGGGGGAACCAAGGATTAAGTAAGAATGTGGAACTTAAAGAAATTAGTGTGAATAAATACATAGTACTGCAGAATTAATGGTAGTAAGTTGCGGCAAATTCACTGGAACCAGCGACCTGCATCCTGTGGTTTTAAAACACAAAGCTGCAGACATAGTGGGTTCACTGATGTTAACCGTATATAATTCCATAGACTCTGGAATAGTTCCTAAGGATTGTAATTTAGAAGGAAATAACAGCTTAGTTAAGAAAGAAGGAAGAGAAAAAAAACTGGGAACTATAGTCCAGTTAGCCTGACGTCAATATTTGGGACAATGACAGAATCCATTATCAGGAACCTGGTAGAATGGATTTAGGAAGTCTTAATATGGTTAGGCATAGCGTACACAGAATTATGAAAGGGAAATCGAGTTTGACAAATCTGTTAACTTTTTTTGAAGCTGCAACTAGTAGGATGCACAAGGTGGGATCAATGGTGCGGTTTATTTGGATTTCCAAAAAAGGATGCGATAGGTGCTATACAAGAGATTATTACACAAAATTAGGACTCATGAGATTGGGAGATATATTAGCATGGATTGAGGATTGTTTAAGGGACAGAAAACTGAGAGTAGGAATAAATGGGACGTTTTCAGATTAATCCTTACTAAGGAAAGACATACTTGCCTTATAGGGAGTGCAACGAAGGTTCACTTGACTGCTATATGGGATGAGGGAATTGCCCTATGAGTTGATATTGAGTAGACTATTCATATAATGACGAGAGTTTAGAAGAATGAGATGTGATCTTATTGAAAGAAATAAAAATATATAACATATGAACGTGAGTTTACAGGGTTAATGCTGAGAAAATGTTCCTCCTGTCTGGGTAATCTAAAACAGGAGGTCACTCTCTCAGATTAAGGGGACGGCCATTTAATACTGTGATGAGGAGAAATGTCTTCACTCAAAGGGTTGTGAATAATTGGAATTATCTGCCCTAGACGGCGGTGAATGCTGAGTCGTTGACGATATTCAAGATAGAGGACATTACATTTTGTGGAACTAACAGAGTTAAGGGATTTGGGGAAGAGGAGGAAGGTGGAGTTGAGGTGGACACTCGTGTTGAATGGCAGAGCAGGCTCGACTGGCGAATAGGCCTAATCCGGCTCCTATTCCTTATGTAAGTGATCATAACTTATATCAACACAGGTAAATTGTCTCAGTGCCCTAAAACTGACGAATTGACCATCATATAACCCACCTTATGTTAATTGCACCAGAACACTACCCAAGTTACTATCAACTCATCCAATGAAAGAAAATTGACCAAATTTCCTGAATATAATCATCAATTAAAGCAATACAAGTAATGCGATCCAGCAGCTGGAAATTGACCAAGTGGTGGTCACGTAACCAATCTCACGGAAACTGTCCTGGAATGCAGAAATGAACACATTAAAATCATCTAACCAAGCACACATAAACTTACGCACACAGTTTAAAATGACCGCGTCACCAGCAAATCATCCATGACTGGTAACCTGGACAGCACCCAGAAAGTATCCAATTGACCATCTCCTAACCTAGCACATATAAACTAACTCAGTACTCAGTTCCAGAAACTGACGATAGTATCAACATCAAACACATAATACATCAACTCAACCAATACTCAGAAACTGTCCTAGAGATTATCATCTAACCCAACACACATCATCTATCCCAATACACATAAACTGATCAAGTGACCATCTCCTACTACAGGTGCATCAACTGAACCAATACCCAGAAGCTGACCTAGAGTTCATAACCTAACCCAACACACATCATCTATCCCAATACACATAAACTGAGCAAGTGATCATCTCCTAAAACAGATGCATCAACTGAAACATCGCCCAGAAACTGACCTAGAGTTCATCACCTAATCCAACACACATCATCTGTACCAATACACATAAACTGATCACGTGATAATCTCCTACTACAGGTGGATAAACTTAACCAATACCCAGAAACTGACCTAGAGTTCATCACCTAACCCAACACACATCATCTATCCCAATACACAAAAACTGATCAAGTTACCATCTCCTACTACAGATGCATCAACTGAAACATCGCCCAGAAACTGACCATATTAATCACAGGCATCGCAGGACATGAAAACTCAATGAGTACCCGTGAACTGGTCAGTTGTAAATCAACGAACCAAGCAGACTTAAACTGAAACAACACCCAGGTACTAACAACATTTCATCACCACGCCAGGATACGAAAACGATCCCAGCACTCAGAATTTGTGAAGTGAAAATCAGCTAAGCCAATACATTTAAGCAGGGATAGTATAAGGAAAATTATAAGTTAATCACAGCCGATCCCAAAACATTAAGTTGAACCAGCATCCTTGAACTAAGCAAGTGACCATCACCTGACACAGGTCACGTAAAGCTAACCTGCACCAAGAAGCTGACAGGTGAGCAACTAACCGAATGCGTGTAAACAGACCCAGCGCCAGAAAGATGAGCACTTGACCAGCACATAATCAAGCAGACGTTAACTGACCCAACTTCGAGAAACTGACCAAGTGACCTATGCCTAACCAAGTGGAACAAAACTGACCAAATATCCTTAAACTGACCAAGTGACAATCACCTCAGCCAACACTTGAAAACTAACCAAGTAGCAGAAACAATACAAGTGACCAACACCTAACCCAGCGCATGAAAACTGACCCAGGATCTAGAGGCCGCTGTGGTTCCAATGAACTGAACCTCTCCATAAATATGAACATGAACTAGAAACAATAAAATGAACCTGAGCTCGGAAATAATGGCAGACCTCGGACTGTGTCAGAGATCTTTACATGTTGAACGAAAACATTAATTTGCCGATGCTGCAGATTCCAACACTATGCCAGTCTGAATAATGCGATCACTTGGAATAAATAGTAAATGGTAAAAGCAGGATATTCTGCGCAGTGACTTCACTGAACAGCCGACTGTTTAAGAAACAGCTCGGAACGAATGGTCTGACACCTCAGATCGCCCGGAGAGAAACAGATTTATATTTACACTGTACGAAACTGTCCAGAAAACTTACTGACCGCACGGGTTGAGGAAATAATCCATAAATCATCTTTCGCAGTAATAACGATCGAAGCTTCGCGCATTTTCTGTGAGAACTGGTGATTCCTGTTGTTCGTGGAGAGGCTGCTGAGCGCTTGACAGGATGACTGATTTACACACAAAGGAAACCTGCAATGAGACTCTCAGGTTACATTCCACTATTGCCAGTCGGTTGCACACAGCAACATTGCTCCCACTCATGGTTACAACAGAACAAAATATATTTCAACCGAAATATTCAAGATGTGCGCTCAGAGTAATTCACCAGACCAGCCAATGACACTTCAAACATCAAAGTGCCGGAATTGGCAAACCTAAGGCAAGTCGATCACACAGAGACAGGTAAACTCGCCTGTTTAAGTGCGGCAACAGGGTCCGCAATGATTTTAGTTTCCCGGCAGTGGAGGAGTAAATTCCTGCTTCTCAATAAAATGACATTTATGAGTAATATCTCAGGCACTGAAAAGTTAACCCGCATCAGTCTGTATTGAGCTGAAGACTCTTAAACGATTTATAAATATGAGCAAGTGAGCTGCAGGAAAATCCCTTTCTGCGGGAACAGTGGTGGCTTAGTGCCAGGTACACAGAGAATAGGGAAACAGACTCTCGTTTGTGTACCTCTGGCATAAAGAGTCACCAAAAATCGCAGTCATGAAAAATATGGGTTTGCAAATGTTCTCAATAAGTTATATATTACTTCGGAGGGGTAGAATATTTTAATGATCTCTCCGATACTTTTCGATTTCACGAATTTGCATCACATTATACGTCACGCACACAGCACAATAGCCATTGCAGCCATTTAAAACACTTTTCATTTCATCACCACGTCGGGATACGAAAACGCTCCCAGCACTCAGAATTTGTCTAAGTGACCATCAGCTAAGCGAATACATGTAAGCAAGGCCAGTATACGGAAACTGATAAGTTGATCACAACCAAACCCAAAACATTAAGTTGAACCAGCTTCCTTGAACTAAGCAAGTAACCATCACCTGACACAGGTCACGTAAAGCTAACCTGCACCTAGAAGCTGACCGTGAGCAACTAACCGAATGCGTGTAAACAGACCCAGCGCCAGAAAAATGAGCAGATGACCTGCATATCATCAAGCAGACGTTAACTGACCCAACTTCGAGAAACTGACCAAGTGACCTATGCCTAACCAAGTGGAACGAAACTGTCCAAATATCCTTAAACTGACCAAGTGACAATCACCTCAGCCAACACTTGTAAACTAACCAAGTAGCAGAAACAACACAAGTGACCAACACCGAACCCAGCGCATGAAAACAGACCCAGGATCGAGAGGCCGCTGTGGTTCCAATGAACTGAACCTCTTCTAATTATTAAAATTAACCAGAAACAATGAAATGAACCTGAGATCGGAAGTAATGGCATACCTCGGACTCTGTCCGAGATCTTTACATATTGAACGAAAACATTAATTTGCCGATGCTGCAGATTCCAACACTAAGCCAGTTTGAATAATGCGGTCACTTGGGATAAATAGTAAACGGTAAAAGCAGGATATTCTGGGCAGTTACTTCACTGAACAGCCGCCTGTTTAAGAAACAGCTCGGAAGGAATGGTCTGACACCTTAGATCGCCGGGAGAGAAGCAGATATATATTTACAGTGTACGAAGCTGTCCAGAAAAACTTACTGACCGCACAGGTTGAGGGAATAATCCATAAATCATCTTTAGCAGTAATAACGACCGAAGCTTCGTGCATTTTCTGTGAGAACTGGTGATTGCTGTTGTTCTTGGAGAGGCTGCTGAGCGCTTGACAGGATGCCTGATTTACACACAAAGGAAACCTGCACTGGGACTCTCAGGTTACATTATACTATTAATGCCAGTCGGTTGCACAAAGCAGCATTGTTCCCACTCATGGTTACAACCGAACAAAATATATTTCAACCGAAATATTCAAGATGTGCGCTCAGAGTAATTCAACAAACCAGCCAATGTCAATTCAAACATCAAAGTCCCAGAATGGACAAACCCTAAGGCATGTAGATCCCACAGAGACAGTAAACAGGGTCAGCAATGATTTTAGTTTCCCGGCAGTGGGGGAGGAAATTCCTGCTTCTCAATAAAATTACATTTATGAATAATGTCTCAGGCACTGAAAAGTTATCCCCGCATCAGTCTGTATTAAGCTGAAGAATCGACAATGATTTATAAATATAAGCAAGTGAGCTGCAGGAAAATCCCTTTCTGCGGGAACAGTGGCTGTTTAGTGCCAGGTACACAGAGAATAGGGAAACAGACTCTCGTTTGTGTACCTCTGGCATAAAGAGGTACAAAAATCGCAGTCATGAAAAATATGGGTTTGCAAATGTTCTCAATATGTTATATATTACTTCGGAGGGGTGAGAATATTTTAATGATCTCTCCGATTCTTTTGGATTTCACGAATTTGTATCAAATTATACATCACGACCACAGCACAATAGCCATTGCAGCGATTTAACTCACAGTGCAGTGTGAGCAATTTGAGAGTTCAAACTCGTGGGCGCTGCCTTTGTTTCCCCGTACAGATTCAAACCTTGCTCGCAGCACATCTTCTCATTGTTTGCCTCAATATGTGTAATAGTTTATATTCTTTCATCCACTTAATCTAGTAGGGTTTAGTCATTTCAATGTCGCTTTTAAGGGTACGAAAGAATTGTTATATTACTGACCTGCTATAGATGCTGAGGTCGGTTACAAATATTAATTCAAGAAATTAACTGTGAAACTAACTGTTCAAGAAGGCTGACTGGGAAGCTTGGCCAATTCCAAAAGTTTGACTCAGGCTGTCTGGAAAGCTACAGATGTGGAGGCCTCACGAGCCTGCGGGGCACCGCTGTCAACAGCAGACACTGTCTATTAGCTTCTGCATGTGTAGCCATGGAGCAGATAGAATTGACAGTCACTTGCCTTGATGCAATTCACATGTTTCTGTCAGTAGGAATGTTATCAGGGCAGCCATTCTGAATGGAGAAAGAGAGCACATTCCATGGGACAGACCAGGAGAAAGACAATCAGGGGAAGACCTTGAAGAGGCATTAAACATAATATCAAGGAGGACGTCAACAATTAATGAGGTCAGTCAAAGCAGGTGAATTGCCAATTCTGAGTTATGAATTGCACCACTAACTTAAAGGTTGTCTGAATCGTCATCTGTCTGCCCCGGGTCAGCAGGTAGCGGCTCGCATCAGAATTAGACGGTTCAAGCGCTCTACAAATGTTTTAATTGTCAATAGGTTTTGTTCTTAATTCTTCCAATAACCAGAGAACCATTTCTACTCACACTCTACTCATCAGAGAGAACAATTGTCCAAGGAAATAATCGAGTAAACCTTCACCTCTGAAAACGATTTTTCATTTTCTTCAGTAAGCAGACTAAAACAATACACAGTGCACATTCCCCATTATTTTCTCGGCACCGATGCGATGGGTCGTAAAGGGAGAGATGGGCCCGAAGCCGCATTGAGCCAGTGTGACGCCCAGCTACAGGCGAACATAAATACAGTTTAATCTCCAGCAGCTGGTCCAGGATCAGGGAGATATTTTAAGATCCTGTTGCTGAAACTAACTTATAGAAAACATACCTTGAACTGTACCGAAAAATTCAGAGCTGTGGACCACCTGTGAAATCTGGCAAAAATTGGAATGCTCAAACCGACCAATGGAGGCTTGAACCATTGACGCTGAAATGAAGAGATTCAAGCGCTATCCATTGAGCGTTCCAGACCTGAACAACAGCGGAAAGTTAACAAGCGAGCAGCAAATAACCCTGCATAAGTAAACAGACCCATCACCTGGAAACTGACCAATTGAGCATCATCTAAACCAACATATGTGAGCTTACTCATTACACAGGAACTGAGGGAGTGACCATCATCTAACCCGGCACAAGTAAACTGACCCAGCACACAAACACTGAAAAATGACCACCTGCCCGAACACATGCAAACTTACCCAACACCCAGAAACTGCTCCTGTATCAAGGAACTGAGGCAGAAACATTGAATAACCCATCGCCCGCAAATAATGGCAGACCTTGACCTGAGTCAGAAACCGTTAAAAGTTGAACTAAAACATTAATTACTGATGTTGTAGATTCCAAAATTATTCCAGCCTGAACAACGCGATCACATGGAACAAGTCATAAAAGGTAAATCACTATATTCTCGGCACTGGCCTCACTAAACAGCCGCCTGTTTAAGTATCATCTCTGAATCTCAGATCGCCCGGACAGAAACAGATCGATATTGACACAGTACAAGCTGTGCAGAAAAACTTACTCACCTCACTGGTTGAGGCAGAAACGCAGAAACCATCTTTAGCAGCAAAAACCTCCGAATCCTCTCGCATTTGCTGTGAGAACTGGTGATTTCTCTGCTTCTTGGAGAGGCTGTTGAGCGCTTGACAGGATGTCTGATTTACACACAAAGGAAACCTGCACTGAGACTCTCAGGTGACATTCCCCTATTAGTGACAGTCGGTTGCACACTGCAGCGTTATTGCCAATTATGGTTAGAACAGAACAACATATTTAAACGGAAATATTGAGGATGGACATTCAGAACAAATCAACAGTGTCGTCCATGTCACTTCAATCTTCAAAGTCCCGAGTGGAAACCCTAAAGCATGTGGATCACACAGAGACAGGAAAACCCACCTGTTTAACTGCGGGAACAGTCACAGCAATGGATCATAGATTCTCCGCAGTGGAGAACAAATTCCTCTTTCAAAAATAAATTACTTTTAGAAGTAATAACTCAGGAAATGGAAAGTTCTCCCGACACCAGTCTCCATGGAGATGAAGGATGGAGATTGATTTACCAATTGGAGTAAGTGAACTGGTGGGAAAGCCCTCTCTGGTAGAACAGCGCCAGCTGAGTGTCACGTACACAGATAATAGGAACACAGATTCTCCTCTGTGTATCTGTGGCTGACAGAGGGAACAACAATCGCAGTAATGGAAATCATATTGTACCAAATATGAATACAATGTAATCTGTGTTTGTAACTGTTCTCAACATGCTACATTACTATTGCACTTCAGAGAGGAGAGGTTTTGATGGTTGCTGCCAATCTTTTCGATATCACGAAACTGCAGCAATTGAACATCAGGAGCGCAGCACAATAAACATTGCACCGATTTAACAGACAGAGCAGGTCAGCGATTGGAGAATGTAAATTGTTGGGCGCTGCCTTTGTTTCCACCCACAGGTTCAGACCTTGCTCGAAGCGGATCTGCCCAGTGTTGGCTTCAATTCCTGTAATGGTTTATATACTTTAAACCACTTTCTCTAGAAAGGTGTTGGACATGTCAATAACGCTGTTAAGGTTAATTTAGGATTGTTGTATTACTGAACTACTAAAGGAGCTCAGGTTAGTTAATTGTAATAACTCAAAAAAATGAACGATTAAACTGACTATACACGAAGACATTCTGGGAAGTCTGGCCAATGTTCAAAAGTGTCATTCAATCCGTCTGGAAAGCGAGAGATCAGGAGGATAAATGACACTGTGTGAAACATTTTTTAACACCAAGTGCGGTCAGGTAGTCTTAGTCTGGGTAACCATGGCGACAAATAAAAATACACTGGAAAGCTTGTTTTTGTCAGTAGGAAAGGTATCAAAGCGGAAAATCTGAAGTGACAAAGGGAACACATTCCATGGGACAGTCCAGGTGATAGACAATCAGGGAGAAGCATTTGAAGACAGATAATAACAGCACCAAGGAGGACATCAACAAGTAACGACCTTCTCTGGCTCCCAAATCAGAAGAATTGGCCGTTTTGAGATCCGATTTACACCACTGAGATAAAGGTTGCCTGAACCACACGTTTCAGTGAGATTGCCTCTCATTAAGCAAAACACTTAATGCGGCACTCTGCCCCCGAGTTGGCTGTGGTGCGCATGAGACAGTCATCCATCTCCTTTGGGATTGCCCCTTTGCAAGGTAGGTCTGGATGGAGATGCAGTGGTTGGTGTCGTGGTCCATCCCAAGCAGCTCCGTAACACAGGACTCTGTGCTCTACGGGCTGTTCCCAGGGACACACACCGAGACAGACATCATCTGCTGCTGGAGGGCTATCAACTCAGTGAAAGACGCATTTTGGTCTTACCGAAACTTGCTGGTCTTCCAGATCAAGGAGATGTCCACGTCTGCGTGTTGCAGACTGGCGCAATCCAATGTCCAGGTGTTCGTGCTGAGGGACGTACTAAATATTGGTGCAGTCGCCACGAAGGCACGGTCGGGAAGAGCCACAGATTAAAGTCCTTCCGTCACGATAAACGCAGGGGCTGGAATCAGTATAAAACGCCCCCCGGGCTGTACTTGTAAACTTTTTGCATACATAGAGCACCAGGATCTGAAAAAAACCTATTCAGTGCCAAGTATAATGCAAGTTCTGTTTAGTAATGTATGCTGCAAAGAGATGTAACTGTACCCTCACCCATTCCGTGTACCGTATAGTGCCACTAGTAAAGCAATATAACGACTGTATTACAGTGTATCCTGGATTGTACTGAAATGTACCTCGAAATGTAAAGAGAGCAAATCTATTGAACGGAACTGCCGTTAGCATCAAATGTATTGTATGTAATTGCTGACTGCATCCAAATATACTTATCTGTCTACCAATGTATTGTGCAAAATTATACATGAATAACGTATATTTTGAAATTTAAAAAAATTATGCAAAACACCAGATAATGTAGGCCCATTCTACTCAATCTCTCGTCGTAAGACAAAACTTTTGGCCCAGAAATAGATCTAGGAATATTTCATTGCATCGCCACTAAATCAGCGTTTTCGTTCCTTAGGTGAGGAGATCAAAATGGTGCACAGTACACCTTCCCTGCTGATTTCCCGGCAGCGAAGGGTCATGAATGTGGGTTGGTCCACTGACCCCAAGTTCTCCGTGACATTAAATAAAACTCAATCTTGGGTAGCGAGATGCTGGAGAGTGTCACTAATCAGATATATATTTCCTGATACTGTTCTCAATTATATCAAACACTCCTTGACATCTTTGCCCTGGAATTCTTAGGGAACCCCTTGAATTCAACCTAAAATCACAGGGCTCCAGTCATCTAATGAGGGGCTTAAAGGCTACGAGACTGTAAATAAGAGTTTGCTGCTCTACTGACTGAGCCAGCCCGGCCTAATACAATGGTGGATATAGACCAAGTGGCCATCAATAAACCAACGCATGTAAAATGAGCCAGGACCCAGAAACTGAGCAAGTAACCATTACTGAACCCATCGCACTGTAAACCTACCCAGCACCCAGAAACATTTCCAGACCCAATTAACTGAACCGGAAACTTTGAAGTTGCCGACCATCCATACATGTTCCCAGAGTTCAGCCTGATTGAGAGTTTGTTAAAAGTTTGGATGAAAACATTAACCTGGTTTCCTTACTGATGTCTGAATAAGGCGGCCAAATGAATAATTAATGAAATATAAAACCACGACACTCTCGGCACTGACATCACTAAACAGCACAATCCCATCCACCAAGCCTGTGTAAGAAACAACTCACAACAAAGGGGCTGAATATTCAAAAGGGCAGCAAAGAAGCGGTCTCACCGTGGCATACATATTTGTAGAATTAGGAACTGCCAAGAAACACTCACTCACCGTGCCGCATGTTGGCGTAAGGCAGAAAGATTCTTTGGGCCTATTTATGATTGAATCTTGTCGCATTTTCTCTGAGAAGCGTTAAATTCATTCGTTTTTGCAGAGCCTTATGATCACTTGACTGGACACCTGATTCACACACAAAGGAAACCTGCGCTTAGATTGTGAGGTATTGTTATCTTATTAGTGACAGTCAGGTGGGCCCAGGAGCGTGAGATTATATTCCCACCGATGGTTACAACACAGCATAATATATTTAACCAGAGATATTGGGCACGGACATTCAGAGCCATTCAACAGTACAGTCCATGTCACTTCAATCATCAAACTCCCTGAGTCGACATCCCAAAGGCATGTAGATCACACGGAGACAGGTAAACTCACCTGTTTAACTGCAGCAGTCAGACTCAGTAATGCAGGTTAAATTCCAAGCAATGGGGCGAGAGTTTCTGCTTCTCAAACAACTCATTTTTACCAATAATGTTTCAGGGTAAGAGACCTGAACGCATGCTCAGTTGAGCTGAAAAATTTAAAACATTTAAATCCACGACTCAGTTTACTGCAGGGAGTGCCCTAACTGCTGGAACAGTGCCAGCTCAGTGTCAGTTAATGCAGATCAGGGAATTAGATACTCATTTTTGTATCTGTGGCATAAAGAGTTGCCACAAATCGTAGTCCTGGAAATCACATCGCAGTAAACGTGAATAAAATGAAACGTGGGTTTCAGTTGTTTTCACACATTGTATAGCTGTTACATATGTGAGTGGTTCTGATTATGTTAACTGTCGCTGCCTTTCTTTCGCTTTTTATTATTATGCAGAAAAACAGTATAATAGTCCTTTCTTAGAAACATAGAAACATACACATTTATAGCACGGTAGGAGGCCATTTCGGTCCATCGTGTCCCCTCCGGCCGACCAAGAGCTATCCAGCCTAATCCAACTTTCTAGCTCTTTCTCCGTAGCCCTGTAGGTTACAGCACTTTACATAGAAATAAAGAAAATATATTTACGTATCTATCCAAGTAGTTCCTGAATGTAGTGTGGGGACATGCCTCTACCCACCTTTCAGGCAGTGGGTTCCAGACCCCCGGCACCATCTGGATGTAGACATTTCTCCTCATATCTCCTCTTATCCTCCCCCCAATTAATGTACATCTCTGTCCCCTGGTTACTGACTCCTCTCCCAAGGGAAAAAGTCCATTCCTAACCGCTATCCAGGCTGCTCATAATTTTATACAACTCGATAAGGTCTCCCGTCTGTCTCCTCTGTTCCAAAGAAACAGACCCAGCATCTTCAATATTTCCTCATAGATAAAAGTCTCCAGTCCAGACAACATTATTGTAAATGTCCTCATCACCCTTTCCAGTGCAATCACAGCTTTTCTGCAATGTGGTGACCAGAACTTCATGCAGTGCTCCAGCTGCGGCCTAACCATTCAGTTATACAGTTGATGCATAACGTCCTTATTCATTTATTCCATCCCTCGACTAATAAAGGCAAGTTTTCCATTTGCATTCTTAACAAAATTTTCTACCTGCCCTGCTTCCTTCAGGCATTTCACTTTCTTAATATTTCAGAGAATTAGCACACAGTGCAGGCTCGATGATTTGAGAATGTTAAGTGCTGGGTGCTGCCTTTCTTTCTCGCTTAGGTTCAAACCTTGCTCGCAGCGGATCTGCTCACTTTTGGACTCAATGCTTGTGATTGTTGATATTGTATAATCCCCTTCCTCTATAAGACATTTCTCGTTTACATTTAAAATACTAAATGATTGTCTGTCAGCCTGCATTACTGCCCTCCTAAAGGAGCTGAGTTTGGTTGAATATATTAATTCAAAAAATGATGTTTAATAAACTGCTCAGGATTGCACTCTGGGAAGCTTGGCCAAAGCCCAATGTGTGATTAAGGCCATGTGGCAAGCTACAGATAGGGAGGACTCAAGAACTGTGGGCAATTGATTTAAACACCAGGTGTTGTCTTTAGCGTCAGTCGGTTTAACCCATGGGGGGAGCGAATTGAAAGGTACAGGAAAGATTGTTTATTTCAGCAGTAATGGTATCAAAGTAGCTGATCTAAAGTGACAAGGCGAAAATTGTCCATGAGACATTACAGGTTACAGAGAAGCAGGGTGCAGTACTCGGAAAGAGGAAGAACAATGCCAAGGAGGAAATCAACAAGTAATGAACCTCTCCATCTCCCGAAGCAGATGAATTGGCCATTCTGAGGTTCGCGTTGCATCACTGACTTAATGTTGTCTGAACCGCCATCTGTCTGCCATAGCTCTACTGGGAGTACAAACGCCACTGAGTTAGAACGTTCACGCCTTATATATACGTTTTATACGTATTGATGAGATCACCTCACATTCATCTAATTTCCTGAGACTATAGGTTTATTATACTTAATCTCTAAAGCAAATATTTATTTTTGTAGGTAATGACACCAAAGCTGTGCCCATAAATGTGACCTTTGTCTTCTCGGCACTGGTTTGTTGTCAATGGAGACGTGTCTGAAGCCACAGTGAGCCGTACTTACCCCGAACAGGAGGTGAAATTCTATAATGTTCAATCTTTAGCACCGAGATGCTGGAGTGAGTCCCGAAGCAAGGCACCAATTCCTGAATCTGACGTTGAATCTCATTGATATCAAGCACTCCTTGAGCTCTATGCTGTGAAATTCAGAGCTGGAAATCTGAGCACAATTCCTTCTGACACAAAGCGGGAGCAAACCCTGCAAAACGCCATTGTAAACACCCAACACCAAACAACCAGACTGACAAGCCGTTCACTCACTTGTCTCCTCATTGGCTGCTCATAACGTGCTCCTTGTTTCCAGCCTGTTCATATCCTCTGGACTTCACTCGTTCGGTTCCAGAGACCGGGGCCGACTCGCTGCCCCTCTCACACCCACCGCCCCTATGCCCTTTTCCCCCTTCACCCCCTACAAACCTCTTCGTTGAACAGCTTCTCGCAACTTCTCCTCCGCTACATTAATATAAACGAAACGATTGTCAACCAGACCTTTCCAGTTGGTGAAGGTTACATGAAGGCAAGTTCCAGAGAAGATTCATTGACTGTAAACACGTGGTTATGGTCAGATGTGGTTTTACTCCCATCAGTCAGAGAGAAGCGGCGTTCGGAACAGAACATCGCCCTTTTGCTTCTCCCCTTTTTGAAGGAGGCACAACACGTACCCTCTCCTTCTAGGGATAGAAGCAGGGACCTTTACATCCAACGCTCTCCCAATGAACTCTTTCTGCCTCAGAGAATCCGAATTATGTTTCATGCTCTTGGAGTACAATGTTACCCAGAGTAGAATTTTCGCTCCCGCTGCTTACTCACTTAAGGAGAATGGGCCCCGACCAGATCTCGGAGCTCAGGTTATGCTAGTCTACTGATGATATCGTTCTATAGCTTCGTGTTTGGGCCACTTTTAATCAGGTCCATGCACACATTCTTCTATCAACCCATCTCTCACTGTGCTTCACTCTCTCATTCATTCTTTATTCCGTTTAATCTAGAAGCAGGCGGTAATCAGAACACAATCCCTTATCCTCTGCACGCAGACATCCGTCTGTTCCGTGTTCGAGCCACGAGATCTTTCAATAAATGGTCTTTAGCACAAAAACTTCCTCACAGTGTTAGGCACAGAGCGAAATACAGATTTCATCTCACGAGGTGTGCTTCTGGTCCCAACAGAGCATTAAGAACCAAGTTTATATCCTTGGCAGGCAGCGACGGAGAGATAAGTGGCGGCAGTGCATCAGCAAATAAGGTAAAATAGGAAATAATAGTAAACCACGATTATTGTTACATAATCGACGAATCCGTGACACGAATAGAGATAAATGGCTTTGAATTAATAGCCATTACAGAGAAATGTTTGCAAGATGACCAAGGTTGGGACCCAATTATTCGAGGTTTCTTGATATTTCAAAAGACAGGCGGAATATAAAAGGACTGTGGTAGCCCTGAAAATAACGGATGACATATGGTCAGTAGTGATAAAGGATCATGGCTCAGAAGACCAGGAGCTAGAATCAGTAAGGAGAAAGATAATAAATTACAAAGGGCAGAAAACACTAATGGGATGTGTGTAGGAATTATAACGTTGGACAGGCTATTAATCTACATAAAATTGGAGCTTCTAACAAAGCTAATACATTAATCTTGGGGAACATGAATCTACTGATAGAATAGGCAAATAAAAATGGCAAGGGTAGTCTGGGGGTTGAGTTCATGGAATGCATTCGAGACAGTTTCCTGGAACAATACTTCATGGAACCAAACAGGGAACAGGTTGTTTTAGATGGAGTTTTGTTTGAAAAGACGGGGTTAATTATTCACCTCATAGTAAAGGGTCCGCTGTAGAGGAATGATCACAGTATGATAGAATTTCACGCTGATTTTGAGAGTGAAATAATAAATTCTGAAACGAGATTCTTACAAATAAATAAAGCCAATGATATAGTAGTATGTTTTTTATTTCAGATTCCAGTACCTGCGGTATTTTGCTTTTAAATAATTCCAGGAGCGAGCTGGCTATTGTTGGTTGGCAAATGTGATTACAATTAAAAACTGTATATAAATAGTTGCAATGTTTTAAAGAAATGTTTGAAAATTCTCAACGAACAACGATTCCATTGATAAATAAGAACTCATTGGAATATGTGATCTATCCGTAGATAAGTGAAGAAGTTAGGGAGAGTATTATATTAAAAGAGGAGTTTTATAATGTTGTCAAGAATAGCAGTAAGCCTGAGGATTCGGAGAGTATCAGAAACCAATAAAGGATGACCAATAATTAATACAATGGGACAACATCGAATATGAGAGTAAACGAACAAAACGTTTCAAAACAGTTTGGAAGAGCATTTGATCGTATGTGAAAAGGAAGAGAGTAGCAAAAGCAAGAATTGGTCACTTAGCCGCTGAGTCAGGAGATATTATAATGGGGTATGAGGAAATGAAGTGAGTTTAAATAAATCTGTTGTGTCTGCTTCGTAGTCGGAGATACATTAACATGATCAGGGCTGGGAACTCAACATTCAGGGGTATTCAACATTCAGGAAAGATAGAATAAAAGGAAAAGGAGGTGGGGTAGCATTGCTGGTTAAAGAGGAGATTAATGCAATAGTTAGGAAAGACATTAGCTTGGATGATGTGGATTCTATATGGGTAGAGCTGCAGAACACCAAATGGCAAAAAACGTTAGTAGGAGTTGTGTACAGACCTCCAAACAGTAATAGGGATGTTGGGGAGGGCATCAAACAGGAAATTAGGGGTGCATGCAATAAAGGTGTAGCAGTTATAATGGGTGACTTTAATATGCACATAGATTGGGCTAGCCAAACTGGAAGCAATACGGTGGAGGAGGATTTCCTGGAGTGCATAAGGGATGGTTTTCTAGACCAATATGTTGAGGAAGCAACTAGGGGGGAGGCCATCTTAGACTGGGTGTTGTGTAATGAGAGAGGATTAATTAGCAATCTCATTGTGCGAGGCCCCTTGGGGAAGAGTGACCATAATATGGTGGAATTCTGCATTAGGATGGAGAATGAAACAGTAATTTCAGAGACATGGTCCAGAACTTAAAGAAGGGTAACTTTGAAGGTATGAGGCGTGAATTGGCTAGGATAGATTGGCGAATGATACTTAGGGGGTTGACTGTGGATGGGCAATGGCAGACATTTAGAGACCGCATGGATGAATTACAATAATTGTACATTCCTGTCTGGCGTAAAAATAAAAAAGGGAAGGTGGCTCTACCGTGGCTATCTCGGGAAATCAGGGATAGTATTAAAGCCAAGGAAGTGGCATACAAATTGGCCAGAAATAGCAGCGAACCTGGGGACTGGGAGAAATTTAGAACTCAGCAGAGGAGGACAAAGGGTTTGATTAGGGCAGGGAAAATGGAGTACGAGAAGAAGCTTGCAGGGAACATTAAGGCGGATTGCAAAAGTTTCTATAGGTATGTAAAGAGAAAAAGGTTGGTGAAGACAAACGTAGGTCCCCTGCAGTCAGAATCAGGGGAAGTCATAACAGGGAACAAAGAAATGGCAGACCAATTGAACAAGTACTTTGGTTCGGTATTCACTAAGGAGGATACAAACAACTTTGTGGATATAAAAGGGGTCAGAGGGTCTAGTAAGGAGGGGGAACTGAGGGAAATCTTTATTAGTCGGGAAATTGTGTTGGGGAAATTGATGGGATTGAAGGCCGATAAATCCCCAGGGCCTGATGGACTGCATCCTAGAGTACTTAAGGAGGTGGCCTTGGAAATAGCGGATGCATTGACAGTCATTTTCCAACATTCCATTGACTCTGGATCAGTTCCTATGGAGTGGAGGGTAGCCAATGTAACCCCACTTTTTAAAAAAGCAGGGAGAGAGAAAACAGGGAATTATAGACCGGTCAGCCTGACCTCAGTAGTGGGTAAAATGATGGAATCAATTATTAAGGATGTCATAGCAGTACATCTGGAAAATGGTGACATGATAGGTCCAAGTCAGCATGGATTTGTGAAAGGGAAATCATGCTTGACAAATCTTCTGGAATTTTTTGAGGATGTGTCCAGTAAAGTGGACAAAGGAGAACCAGTTGATGTGGTATATTTGGACTTTCAGAAGGCTTTCGACAAGGTCCCACACAAGAGATTAATGTGCAAAGTTAAAGCACATGGGATTGGGGGTAGTGTGCTGACGTGGATTGAGAACTGGTTGTCAGACAGGAAGCAAAGAGTAGGAGTAAACGGGTCATTTTCAGAATGGCAGGCAGTGACTAGAGGAGTGCCACAAGGTTCTGTGCTGGGGCCCCAGCTGTTTACATTGTACATTAATGATTTAGACGAGGGGATTAAATGCAGTATCTCCAAATTTGCGGATGATACTAAGTTGGGTGGCAGTGTGAGCTGCGAGGAGGATGCTATCAGGCTGCAGAGTGACTTGGATAGGTTAGGTGAGTGGGCAAATGCAGGCAGATGAAGTATAATGTGGATAAATGTGAGGTTATCCACTTTGGTGGTAAAAACAGAGAGACAGACTATTATCTGAATGGTGACAGATTAGGAAAAGGAAAGGTGCAACGAGACCTGGTTGTCATGGTACATCAGTCATTGAAGGTTAGCATGCAGGTACAGCAGGCGGTTAAGAAAGCAAATGGCATGTTGGCCTTCATAGCGAGGGGATTTGAATACAGGGGCAGGGAGGTGTTGCTACAGTTGTACAGGGCCTTGGTGAGGCCACACCTGGAGTATTGTGTACAGTTTTGGTCTCCTAACTTGAGGAAGGACATTCTTGCTATTGAGGGAGTGCAGCGAAGGTTCACCAGACTGATTCCCGGGATGGCGGGACTGACCTATCAAGAAAGTATGGATCAACTGGCTTGTATTCACTGGAGTTCAGAAGAATGAGAGGGGACCTCATAGTAACGTTTAAAATTCTGACGGGTTTAGACAGGTTAGATGCAGAAAGAATGTTCCCAATGTTGGGGAAGTCCAGAATCAGGGGTCACAGTCTGAGGATAAGGGGTAAGCCATTTAGGACCGAGATAAGGAGAAACTTCTTCCCCCAGAGAGTGGTGAACCTGTGGAATTCTCTACCACAGAAAGTAGTTGAGGCCAATTCACTAAATATATTCAAAAGGGAGTTAGATGAAGTCCTTACTACTCGGGGGATCAAGGGTTATGGCGAGAAAGCAGGAAGGGGGTACTGAAGTTTCATGTTCAGCCATGAACTCATTGAATGGCGGTGCAGGCTAGAAGGGCTGAATGGCCTGCTCCTGCACTTATTTTCTATGTTTCTATGTTTCTATAGAGAGAAACCTGGGGACAAGGGGCTAATTTATTGAGGAACATAACATAATTAAGAAAAGTAGAAAAAGTACTTGAGAAACTAAAGAGACTAAAACGTGACAAATCCCATGGAATTGATGGTCTACATCCGAGGGTGCTAAAAGAAGTGGCTGCAGATATAGTGGATGCATTGGTAGTGATTTTCCAAATTTACCTAGATTCCAAAATGATCCCAGCGGAGTGGAAGTTAGCAACTGCAAAATTCAAAAAAGGAGGGTAAGAGAAAGTAGGGAATTACAGGCCAGTTAGCCTGATATCAGTCGTCGGGAAAATCCTCGATTCCATGACTAAGGAGTGGGTAACTGTGCACTTAGAAATTAGATTTTGTTTAGGCATCCACAAGGAACATTTTTATGCGATTTCTTTCAGTTGAGGTGTGAACTAAAAGCAAGAAAAGTCCCATTTTGACCACTCGGCTGTGTTCATAAAAAGTTGGAAGTTTGCCTGGACCATGAGAACGAAGATGTTGTATTTTTGTTGATTTTTTGCATTTCTGTCGATCTCAGAACTCTTTTCTATAGATTTGTAAAGAGAAAAAGGTTAGTAAAGACAAATGTAGGTCCCCTGCAGTCAGAATCAGGGGAAGTCATAACGGGGAACAAAGAAATGGCGGACCAATTGAACAAGTACTTTGGTTCGGTATTCACGAAGGAGGACACGAACAACCTTCCGGTTATAAAAGGGGTCGGGGGGTCTAGTAAGGAGGAGGAACTGAGGGAAATCCTTATTAGCCGGGAAATTGTGTTGGGGAAATTGATGGGATTGAAGGCCGATAAATCCCCAGGGCCTGATGGACTGCATCCCAGAGTACTTAAGGAGGTGGCCTTGGAAATAGTGGATGCGTTGACAGTCATTTTCCAACATTCCATTGACTCTGGATCAGTTCCTATGGAGTGGAGGTAGCCAATGTAACCCCACTTTTTAAAAAAGTAGGGAGAGAGAAAAAAGGGAATTATAGACCGATCAGCCTGACATCGGTAGTGGGTAAAATGATGGAATCAATTATTAAGGATGTCATAGCAGTGCATTTGGAAAGAGGTGACATAATAGGTCCAAGTCAGCATGGATTTGTGATAGGGAAATCATGCTTGACAAATCTTCTGGAATTTTTTGAGGATGTTTCCAGTAGAGTGGATAAGGGAGAACCATTTGATGTGGTATATTTGGACTTTCAGAAGGCGTTCGACAAGGTCCCACACAAGAGATTGATGTGCAAAGTTAGAGCACATGGGATTGGGGGTAGTGTACTGACATGGATTGAGAACTGGTTGTCAGACAGGAAGCAAAGAGTAGGAGTAAATGGGTACTTTTCAGAATGGCAGGCAGTGACTAGTGGGGTACCGCAAGGTTCTGTGCTGGGGCCCCAGCTGTTTACACTGTACATTAATGATTTAGATGAGGGGATTAAATGTAGTATCTCCAAATTTGCGGATGACACTAAGTTGGGTGGCAGTGTGAGCTGCGAGGAGGATGCTGTGAGGCTGCAGAGCGACTTGGATAGGTTGGGTGAATGGGAAAATGCATGGCAGATGAAGTATAATGTGGATAAATGTGAGGTTATCCACTTTGGTGGTAAAAACAGAGAGACAGACTATTATCTGAATGGTGACAGATTAGGAAAAGGGGAGGTGCAAAGAGACCTGGGTGTCATGGTACATCAGTCATTGAAGGTTGGCATGCAGGTGCAGCAGGCGGTTAAGAAAGCAAATGGCATGTTGGCCTTCATATCAAGGGGATTTGAGTACAGGGGCAGGGAGGTGTTGCTACAGTTGTACAGGGCATTGGTGAGGCCACACCTGGAGTATTGTGTACAGTTTTGGTCTCCTAACCTGAGGAAGGACATTCTTGCTATTGAGGGAGTGCAGCGAAGGTTCACCAGACTGATTCCCGGGATGGCGGGACTGACCTATCAAGAAAGACTGGATCAACTGGACTTGTATTCACTGGAGTTCAAAAGAATGAGAGGAGACCTCATAGAAACATATAAAATTCTGACGGGGTTAGACAGGTTAGATGCAGGAAGAATGTTCCCAATGTTGGGGAAGTCCAGAACCAGGGGTCACAGTCTAAGGATTAGGGGTAAGCCATTTAGGACCGAGATGCGGAGGAACTTCTTCACCCAGAGAGTGGTGAACCTGTGGAATTCTCTACCACACAAAGTAGTTGAGGCCAATTCACTAAATATATTCAAAAGGGAGTTAGATGAAGTCCTTACTACTCGGGGGATCAAGGGTTATGGCGAGAAAGCAGGAAGGGGTTACTGAAGTTTCATGTTCAGCCATGAACTCATTGAATGGCGGTGCAGGCTAGAAGGGCTGAATGGCCTGCTCCTGCCCTTATTTTCTATGTTTCTCTGTTTCTATAGAGAGAAAAGTGGGGACAAGGGGCTAATTTATTGAGGAACATAACATAATTAAGAAAAGTAGAAAAAGTACTTGAGAAACTAAAGATACTAAAACGTGACAAATCCCATGGAATTGATGGTCTACATCCGAGGGTGCTAAAAGAAGTGGCTGCAGATATAGTGGATGCATTGGTAGTGATTTTCCAAATTTACCTAGATTCCAAAATGATCCCAGCGGAGTGGAAGTTAGCAACTGCAAAATTCAAAAAAGGAGGGTAAGAGAAAGTAGGGAATTACAGGCCAGTTAGCCTGATATCAGCCGTCGGGAAAATCCTCGATTCCATGACGAAGGAGTGGGTAACTGTGCACTTAGAAATTAGATTTTGTTTAGGCATCCACAAGGAACATTTTTATGCGATTTCTTTCAGTTGAGGTGTGAACTAAAAGCATGAAAAGTCCCATTTTGACCACTCGGCTGTGTTTATAAAAAGTTGGAAGTTTGCCTGGACCATGAGAACGAAGATGTTGTATTTTTGTTGATTTTTTGCATTTCTGTCGATCTCAGAACTCTTTTCTATAGATATGTAAAGAGAAAAAGGTTAGTAAAGAGAAATGTAGGTCCCCTGCAGTCAGAATCAGGGGAAGTCATAACGGGGAACAAAGAAATGGCGGACCAATTGAACAAGTACTTTGGTTCGGTATTCACGAAGGAGGACACGAACAACCTTCCGGTTATAAAAGGGGTCGGGGGTTCTAGTAAGGAGGAGGAACTGAGGGAAATCCTTATTAGCCGGGAAATTGTGTTGGGGAAATTGATGGGATTGAAGGCCGATAAATCCCCAGGGCCTGATGGACTGCATCCCAGAGTACTTAAGGAGGTGGCCTTGGAAATAGTGGATGCGTTGACAGTCACTTTCCAACATTCCATTGACTCTGGATCAGTTCCTTTGGAGTGGAGGGTAGCCAATGTAACCCTACTTTTTAAAAAAGGAGGGAGAGAGAAAACAGGGAATTATAGACCGATCAGACTGACATCGGTAGTGGGTAAAATGATGGAATCAATTATTAAGGATATCATAGCAGTGCATTTGGAAAGAGGTGACATGATAGGTCCGAGTCAGCATGGAGTTGTGAAAGGGAAATCATGCTTGACAAATCTTCTGGAATTTTTTGAGGATGTTTCCAGTAGAGTGGATAAGGGAGAACCAGTTGATGTGGTATATTTGGACTTTCAGAAGGCGTTCGACAAGGTCCCACACAAGAGATTGATGTGCAAAGTTAGAGCACATGGGATTGGGGGTAGTGTACTGACATGGATTGAGAACTGGTTGTCAGACAGGAAGCAAAGAGTAGGAGTAAATGGGTACTTTTCAGAATGGCAGGCAGTGACTAGTGGGGTACCGCAAGGTTCTGTGCTGGGGCCCCAGCTGTTTACACTGTACATTAATGATTTAGATGAGGGGATTAAATGTAGTATCTCCAAATTTGCGGATGACACTAAGTTGGGTGGCAGTGTGAGCTGCGAGGAGGATGCTGTGAGGCTGCAGAGCGACTTGGATAGGTTAGGTGAGTGGGCAAATGCATGGCAGATGAAGTATAATGTGGATAAATGTGAGGTTATCCACTTTGGTGGTAAAAACAGAGAGACAGACTATTATCTGAATGGTGACAGATTAGGAAAAGGGGAGGTGCAAAGAGACCTGGGTGTCATGGTACATCAGTCATTGAAGGTTGGCATGCAGGTGCAGCAGGCGGTTAAGAAAGCAAATGGCATGTTGGCCTTCATAGCAAGGGGATTTGAGTACAGGGGCAGGGAGGTGTTGCTACAGTTGTACAGGGCATTGGTGAGGCCACACCTGGAGTATTGTGTACAGTTTTGATCTCCTAACCTGAGGAAGGACATTCTTGCTATTGAGGGAGTGCAGCGAAGGTTCACCAGACTGATTCCCGGGATGGCGGGACTGACCTATCAAGAAAGACTGGATCAACTGGGCTTGTATTCACTGGAGTTCAAAAGAATGAGAGGAGACCTCATAGAAACATATAAAATTCTGACGGGGTTAGAGAGGTTAGATGCAGGAAGAATGTTCCCAATGTTGGGGAAGTCCAGAACCAGGGGTCACAGTCTAAGGATAAGGGGTAAGCCATTTAGGACCGAGATGCGGAGGAACTTCTTCACCCAGAGAGTGGTGAACCTGTGGAATTCTCTACCACAGAAAGTTGTTGAGGCCAATTCACTAAATATATTCAAAAAGGAGTTAGATGAGGTCCTTACTGCTAGGGGGATCAAGGGGTATGGCGAGAAAGCAGGAATGGGGTACTGAAGTTGAATGTTCAGCCATGAACTCATTGAATGGCGGTGCAGGCTAGAAGGGCCGAATGGCCTACTCCTGCACCTATTTTCTATGTTTCTATGTTTCTATGTTTTGCAACACAGTTGCTTTGCCAACTAAAATTGTTTTGTGAACCAAAAGCCTGTTCTAAGCTTCTTGAAGTTTCTGCACATTTCTGCCTTTCAGTATATCTTTAAATTTCCAAATATAATGTCCAAGGGAGAAACTTTAATCCTTTCATTCATTCGTCACGTAATAGTCAATTTATTGGTATTCAGTCAGCTTGTGATGAATTGCTCAGTTTCTCAGTGTTTGGTCAGGATGCCGACAATTGTTAAATTTTTGAGTGTTCAGTCTATTTGTGGACAGAGGGTCAGTATCTGTTTGCTCCAGCCGACAGAGGTCAGATGCAGGGTGTATATTATGCGTGCGGTGAATTGGCCAGTTGCTGCTGCTCAGTTCCGCTCTGTACAAGTGTTGAGTTTCTGTATACAGGTCCCGGTATTGGGCAGTAGTTATGTTTGTGCATGCAGGCCCCAGACCGGAGGAGGCAGCAGACCTGGGCGAGACCAGAGCGGGAGCTGAGCGAGAGTGGGAGCAACTCAACAGAGGCAGAATAGAAATATAGAAACATAGAAAGACAGAAAAAAATAGTTGCAGGAATCGGCCAGTCAGCCCTTCGAGCCTGCACCGCCATTCAATAAGATCATGGCTGATCGTTCACCTCAGTACCCCTTTCCTGCAAAAGAGTGAATGCGACAGAGTGATGTCAGAGTTGGAAAACTGACGTTGACACAAGGGAAGGAGCTGATTGGTGAGTAGTTGGTGAGTGTTCCTTTATTAATTTTTAAGTTTATTTCTGCTGGGTTAGATCCTAGTCTATTAAATAGATGCATGGCAGGACAGCTCAGCCCCGTGGAGTTCACACCCTGTGCCATTTGGGAAGTCCTGGATGCTCCACGTAGCTTGGCCTACCACTTGTGCAGAAAGTGTTACCGGCTCCAGCAACTCGAGCTCCGCGTTTTGTAGATTGAGTGGCGGCTGGAGTCACTGCGGTGCATCCGCGAGTTTGAGAATATCGGGGATAGCACAATTCTAGAGGTGGTCACCCCGCAGCTTAAACCTTTGCAGGCAGAGAGGCAGTGGTTGAGGATCAGACAGCAGAGCAGATCCAGGCAGGTAGTGACGGAGTCCCCTGAGTCCATCTCACTCACTAACATAGAAACATAGGACATAAAAACAACGAAATTTAAAGCGGAGTAAGATGCCACTTTAGCCCATTGTGTCCCCACCAGCTGACAAAGACACACGGCCCTCGGCAGCAGCCCTGAAGGTGACATATAAATCTATGAACAATGAACAACGCTGGACAGGTAAAGAGCACCATGCTCAAACAGTCATGCGATAACCCATGAATTGCAACAATTTACACTCCACCCCACCTGGAACCATGTGATCTCATGGGAGGTCCAAAAAAACAGGTCAAATTCAGGCGAATTGGGGAAAAAAATATGGGAAAATTCCTTTCCGACCCATCGAAGCGATCGAAACTAGGCAAGGAGAAACTCTGGCCTTAATAGTTTCCATGATCTACTTACCATCGTGTCTGCATCAGCCAACAAGAGGTTATCCAGTTTAGTCCCACTTACCGGCTCTAGGTCCGTCATCCTGCAGGGTAAGTAACTTCAAGTGCCCATGCAAGCACATTCTAAATGTGGTGAGTGTTTCTGCCTTCAGCACCCTTCCAGGCAGCGAGTTACAAACCCCATACAATCCGCTGTGTGAAGAATTTTCCCCTCAAATCGCCTCTAATTCTTCAACTAACCACCTTAAACCTATCCTCCCTCGTAAATGATCTGTCCGGAAAGGGAAAGAGGCTCTTGCTATCCACTATATCCAGGCCATTCAAAATGTTATATACCTCAATGAGATCTCCCCTCAGCGTCCTATGTTCCAAGGAGAACAAACCCAGCCTATCCACTCTGCCCTCAAAGTTAAAATTCTCCATTCCAGACCGAATCCTCATAAATCTCGTCTGCACCCTTTCCAGTGAAATCACGTACTTCCTACTATAACACGAACAGAATTGCACGCAGTATTCCAGCTGTGGCCTAACCAGTGTATTTTATAAATTAAGCATAACCTCCCTGCTCTTGTATTCTATGTCTCGACAAATACAGACAAACAAACCGTATGTCTTCTTAACCATCTTATCCACCTCGTATGCGACTTTCAAGGACTTGTGGAGAAGCACTCCAAGTTCCCTTTGTTCATCTATACTTCTATGTGGCCTACCTTTTAATGTGTCTCCCCTTTCTAATGGCATTACGTCACACTTTTCGGAATTAAATTTAATTTGATACTGTTCTGCCCACCTGACCAGTGGATTGCAATCCTCCTGCTGCAGTCCATGACTTGCTCTTCATTTTTAACCACACAGCCAATTTTACTTTCATTTGCAAACTTTTTAATCACACCCATCAGATTCAAATCTAGATCATTGATGTGTACCACAAAAAGCAAGGGACGCAGAACTGAGCCCCGCGGAAACGCACTGGAATCATGCTTCCAGCCACAAAAACATCCAACAAACATTAACTCCTGCTTCCTAACTCTAAGCCAATTTTGGCTCAAACTTGCCACTTTGGCCTGGATCCCATGGGCTTTTAACATCTGGACCAATCTACCATGTGGGACCTTATCAAAAGCTTGGCTAAAGTCGATATACACTAAGTCATATGCACTGCCCTCATCGATCCGCCAGGTTGCCTCCTTGAAAATTGCAATCAGGTGAGTCACACAGGAGCTTCCCTTTACAAATCCGTGCTGACTGTCCCTGAATAATCCATGCCTTTCTAAATCTGTATCTATGTTGTCCTTCAAGATTTTTTCCAATCATGTTCCCACCACTGTGGATAGGCTGACAGGCCTGTAATTATTCGGGCTATCTCTTTCTCCCTTCTCAAACAAGGGTAGCACATCAACAATCGTCCAGTGCTTTGTAATTAAGCCCGAATCCAAAGAGGATTAGAAAATTAAGGTCAACCCCTCTACTATTTCCTCTCTTGATTCGCTCAACAGCCTTGGATGCATTTCATCTGGGCCTGGGCTCTATTCCACTTTCAAAGCAGCAAAACCCCCAAATCTCCTCTCTCACTACGTCTATTTCACTCAGAATTTCACCCGTATTCTTTTCTGAGTACTGGTGATGGCGATGGTGACTCTGGGACAGAAACGCGAGACATGTCCACGCCACCATGGATGGCACAACTGTACAGGTGGAGGAAGGAGAATGGAAGAGCATTAGTGGTCGGCGATTCGATAATCAGGCGAGCAGACAGCAGTTTCTTCGGCCGTAGAGGTCACTCCAGGCTGGGATGTTGCCTACCTGGTGCCAGGATCAAGGATGTCACTGAGATGCTGCAAACCATTCTGGGGGGATAGGGTAAACAGTCAGATCTCCTGGTACCTATCAGTACAATGACACTAGTAGAAAGAAGGAGGAAGTCCTGCAGGCAGAATTTAGCAGCTCGGACAGAGATTAAACTCAACATCGAGGAGTATTCAACATTTAGGAAGGATAGACAGGAAGGAACAGGAGGCGGGGTGGCATTGCTAGTTAAAGAGGAAATTAATGCAATGGTAAGAATGGAGATTAGCGTGGATGATGAGAATTGGTATGGGTGGAGCTGCGGAATACCAAGGGGCATTAAACGCTGGTGGGAATTGTGCACAGACCACCAAACAGCAGTAGTAAGTTTGGCGACAGCATCAAACAAGGAATAATGGATGCATGCAATAAAGGTACAGCAGTTATCATGGGTGACTTTAATCTACATATTGATTGGGCTAACCAAACTGGTAGCAATGCGGTGGATGAAGATTTCCTGGAGTGTATTAGGGATGGTTTTCTAGACCAATATGACGAGGAATCTACCAGGGAGCTGGCCATACTGGACTGGGTGATGTGTAATGAGAGAGGACTAATTCGCAATCTTGTTGTGCGAGGCCCCTTGGGGAACAGAGACCATAACATGTTAGAGTTCTTTATTAGGATGGAGAGTGACACAGTTAATTCAGAAACTAGGGTCCTGTACTGAAGGAAAGGTAACTTCGATGGTTTGAGGCGTGAATTGGCTAGAATAGACTGGCAAATGATATTTAAAGGGTTGACGGTGGATGGCAATGGCAAACATTTAAAGATCACATGGATGAACTTCAGCAATTGTACATCCCTGTCTGGAGTAAAAATAAAACAGGGAAGGTGGCTCAACCGTGGCTAACAAGGGAAATTAAAGATAGTGTTAAATTTAAGGAAGAAGCATGTAAATTGGCGGGAAAAAGCAGCAAACCTGACGACTGGGAGAAATTTAGAATTCAGCAGAGGAGGACAAAGGGTTTAATTAAGAAGGGGAAAATAGAGTACGAGAAGAAGCTTGCTGGCAAGATAAAAACTGACTGCAAATGATTCTATAGATATGTGAAGACAAAAAGATTAGTGAAGACAAACGTGGGTCCCTTGCAGTCGGATTCAGGTCAATTTATAATGGGGAAGAAAGATATGGCAGACCAAGTGATATAATACTTTGGTTCTGTCTTCACGAAGGAAGGCACTAATAACCTTCCGAAATTATTAGGGGACCGAGGGTCTAGTGAGAAGAAGGAACTGAAGGATATATTTATTAGGCGGGAAATTGTGTTAGGGAAATTGATGTGATTGAATGCCGATAAATCCCCGGGGCCTGTTAGTCTGCATCTCAGAGTACTTAAGGAAGTGGCCCTAGAAATAGTGGGTGCATTGATGATAATCATCAAACAGTCTATCGACTCGGGATCAGTTCCTATGGACTGGAGGGTAGCTAATGTAACACCACTGTTTAAAAAGCGAGGGCGAGAGAAAGCCGGTAATTTTCGACCGGTTAGCCTGACATCCGTGTGGGGAAAATGTTGGAATCAATTATTAAGGATTAAATAGCAGCGCATTTGAAAAGCAGTGACAGGATCGGTCCAGTCAGCATGAATTTATGAAGGGGAAATCAAGCTTGACAAATTTGGAATTCTTTGAGGATGTAACTAATATAGGGGACAAGGGAGAACCAGTGGATGTGGTGTATTTGGACTCTCAAAAGGCTTTTGACATGGTCCCATACAAGAAATTGGTGTGCAAATTCAAAGCACATGGTATTGGGGGTAATATACTGACGTGGATACACAACTGCTTGGCAGAGAGAAAGCAGAGAGTCGGTTAATGGGTCCTTTTCAGAATGGCAGGCAGTGATTGGTGGAGTGCCGCAGGGCTCAATGCTGGGTCCACAGCTCTTTACAATATATATCAATAATTTGGGTGAAGGAATTGAGTGTAATATCTCCAAGTTTGCAGATGACACAAAACTGACTGGCGGTGTGAGTTGTGAGGAGGACGCTAAGAGGCTGCAGGGTGATCCGACAGGTTAGATGAATGGGCAAAAGCATGGCAAATGCAGTATAATGTGGATAAATGTGTGGTTATCCATTTTGGGGGAAAACTCGCGAAGACAAAATATTATCTGAATGGTGGCAGATTGGGAAAAGGGGTGGTGCAAAGAGACCTGGGTGTCATGGTTCATCAGTCATTGAAAGTTGGCCTACAGGTGCAGTAGGTGGTAGAGAAGGCAAGTGTTATGTTGGCCTTCATAGCTAGGGGATTTGAGTATAGGAGCAGGGAGGTCTTACTGCAGTTGTTCAGGGCCTTGGTGAGACCTCACCTGGAATATTGTGTTCTATTTTTCTCTCCTAATCTGAGGAAGGACATTCTTGCTATTGAGGGAGTGAAGCGAGGGTTCACCAGACTGATTCCCGGGATGGCCGGACTGACATATGAGGAGAGACTGGATCCACTGTGCCTTTATACATTGGAGTTCAGAAGGATGAGAGGGGATCTCGTAGAAACATACAAGATTCTGACGGGACGGGACAGTTTAGATGCGGGTAGATTGTTCCCGATGTTGGGCAAGTCCAAAACCAGGGGACACACTCTTAGGATAAGGGGTAGGCCATTTCCAGCTGAGATGTGGAGAAACTTCTTCACTCAGAGAGTTGTTAACCTGTGGAATTCCCTGCAGCAGAGAGTTGTTGATGCCAGTTCATTGGATATATTCAAGAGGGAGTTAGATATGGGCTTTACGGCAAAAGGGGTCAAGGGGCATCGAGAGAAAGCAGGAAAGGGGTACTGAGGAATCTTCGGTCATGATCTTATCGAATGGTGGGGCAGGCTCGAAGGGCACCTATTTTATATGTTTCTATGTTTCTATCTCCAAGGTTCTAATCTCACGGTTGCTACCGGTACCATGTGATGGTGGGTACAGAAATAGCAGGATAGAGAAATGAATTCCTGGTGCAGGGGGTGGTTTTTGGGCAGATTTCTCTGACTCCTTGGCGTTTTCGAGGCGCCCCACACCCTGGATTCTAGACAGTGGACTGATTTGGGGTCACTGAAAAACTGAGACAGAGTCAGTTGGGAATGCAAAACTGGTTTTATTGTGTTCAGACAGAGTAAAAAGGCAAGTTTGTAATAATCACAGTAATCAGGTACAAATAGGGAGAAATTGCAACTCAAATGCTCGATATTTGGGAAGAACACATAACACATATAACAGATTCAAAGAACACAGTCCTCCCACCTCCCAAAATACTTATGCACTCAACCTGGGATGGGAAAACACACCAGAACATCAACAGGTAGGGACAGAAATAAAAACCCTAACCTCCCAAACCCACCATCGAGCTACTTTAGAACTCTGGGGTTTCAGAGACCATGCTCACCAATTCCCGATTGACAGTTCCAACTCCGGGGTTCGCCTTAGTTGTCCTGGTCCTGTTCCAAACTCTGGGGTTCTCCTTAGTTGTCAGCGTTCTGTAGTCTGTACCTCGGACCTCGTTGGGGAACTCAACCTGCATCGCTTCTTCAATTGGGCTGAGTCCGCTGGTGCGGTAAGGTGCGTATTGGACTTGTGGGGTGAGTATTCACTTTTCCTTGGTCAGGGTAGTCTTAAAAGTCCCATTAGGTAATGCTTTACTCTTGATAGCTTAGGAACAGCTTGTAGATTGCAAAAACCTTCGTATTTTCTTCCGTTTTGTCGGGTTGGTTCCGTTTGACTGTTTCATTGGTTGCGAAGATCCGACACATTCCGGTAGTCATTTTGAAAGCCTGTTTTCGATCGTCGTGCTGTAATTCTGTGTTTTAGAGATTCCTTTCATGGTTGTTTTCAAGGCTGGTGTTAACCTTATGCAACGAGAATGCTGCCTTAATAGTGTCTCTTGAAGCACCCTTAACTGCCAGAACACGCCTTCAATTATACTTAAACAGGCTTCCTTATCTTCGCGCCAAATCAATTCTTGGGCTATGTTTTAACTGTTCTGTCCATTGATTTTCAAATGTCACCTTTGTCAGTGTTTTTGGTGGGCTAGTCAGCAGTAACTCGATTAGGGTGTGATACTGTGCTCTCACTGGTATTGCATTGTTTTAGGATTGTCCAGTTTCCTGGCCACCAAGTTGGGCCAATGATTTACATAGTGGTTGAGTGGGTAATTGGCTTCTTGCATATTTTGGATGAGTTCTATAGTTTTGATAATGGCTGGTAATTTGATTATCTCTTAGGGGGTGAATTGGTGCTGCATAGTTCCCCAGGCATTCTGGGATCCTTAACACACGAAGTTGCTTCACAGAGGTTAGCCACACCTCTTGTATTCGGTAACTCTGTTTCGCAGGAGAAAAAATGTTGTGGAATCTTAAAATTTATATGTTCCTTCCCATAGATGTTTAGGAGAGCTCAGGCTTCTGTAATTTAGGTGCATTTTGTATTTTCTTTTTAAAAAGGCCAAACACTGGGGGGGGGGGGTTCAATGAGGTTTGCTGCTTTTGCCTTTTTCCTTTTAAAACTTAGATCTCCACTTGAAAAATCCAAAGCTCATTTTTAACATTCCAATAGGAGCTTTTCTTTAATTTTCAGGGAGAGAGATTCATGGGAATTTTTGGGACCCGTTCAGTCCCCGCTATGACACTATGAAACCATAGTGACACTTTACACGTGAGCAAAGATTCCTGCCTCTCAAGAGCTAACCTTCCCGCAGCCATAGCTTACATTCCGCTTTACACGATACAGCATTCAGTATCATTCTCTTCCCTTTACAGTCATATAGGCAAGTTACGCTGCACTTCACAAGAATAATACACATTTCAAATACATCACACAACATTATAAAATTAAATTGCAAATCGGGTTCCTAAGGTTTGTCCACCATCCTGTAATATTGGGATTGGTGCCTTCGGTTCTCCCATTTGCACTTGGAACACCACAGATACAGAACTATCCCGAGCTGACATACTACCAAAAGAGGGGAGGTTATCCTGATCCAAGAAGGGTCTTCTATATTTCCGAAAATGTCCCATCAGGGTGGAACTATGATAGCCAAAATCTCACTCCCTATCTTAAATATCTTTTGTTCCAGAGTGTAGAAATGTTTATGCGATATTTCCACAGATTGTAGCAAGGATGTAAGATGTTCGGGTAGAGGAGGAATTGCATAACCAAAATGTGTTCCATAGTCTTGTAGATTTGTGAAATTGTCGGTGACTGTGAGGTGAACAGTTTTGGGGTCAGGAATGGGTACAATCCATTCTTGGGCCACCTTAACTGGTGCCTCGCATTTAATGCAAAAACTGCTCTCACTCACTGGACACCCGTAAATGAGGGATTCTTCCACGTCACCTCAGTCGCTGCTGCTCATCCTTATCAGGGCGAGCAGGAACAGAATCCTTCTCATGCTGTCCTCTTTGCTGTAGGGGCACATAAAACAGATTGTCTTGCCCTGAGAAAGCTCTCTGGCTTGACAAAGGTGACTGAGTTCCAAGTTGGGCTCATAGTCTTTAATTGACTGGCTGTCTTATTCAGTTCCTTGTGGACTGATTGCTTTTAACTTTGTCTCACAATCGTTCTGTTTGTTATCTTACCGGTGCTTCCTTAATAGCCATACAGTAGATTCCTCTTCCTCCCGGGTATTACCCGTCCTGTGCTTCTTTTACCAGCTGCACAGGTAGATTATTTTCCTTACCCCAGTTAACTAATACATATAGACATATCATTACACAGATAAATCTTACACTATTCTAAATCATTCACTAAACATACATAAATTCATATTTTAAACATCCTTAAATTCACATCGCTATATATGTACATCTGCCACCCGTCTCCGCGTGGTCAGGCTAATTCCTGTTTACCTCCACTTGGGACAGCTCCTGGGCATCTTGTAGGGCTGCAAGTAAGGGGGCCTGAGCCACAACATCCAGAGGGCTCTCACTAATGTTACTGAGGTTTGCCTTGTGTCCCAGGCGATCGGGGAACTGTTCCCTTCGATGATGCAGCACACTGCCCCTTTTGGTGTGGCCACAGTGTCCTGCTCTGTAGGTTTTGCGCAGCCTGAAGCTGCAGGCTGAGGGCCCTTATCTTTAGAACGCTTCCTGACCTTGGGTGTCCCCTTTCTGGTGGCGGCCTTACCTGGACCACGCCACTGGAACTGGGGCGCTGGTGACCACGGGGCTTTTGGCTGTGTTGTGTATGTCGTCCTTCTTGGTGCTACTGTTACTGAGGTGCATCCAAGTTCCAAGCAATTGGTGGGATCGCCCCTCCAGTAACGCAGTTCCCCGCTCCCACCTGCCCTGTTTGTCTGGCTGCCCGCCCCCTTTGGGACTACTGACTGCTTCTTACGTTTTTCGTGCTCCCCTGGTTTAAACAGCTTACACTGATTGATATGGAACCACTTCGTGCAGTGGGTCATCTTTATGGCATCGACCATGGGGCTTGACTTGTCCACAATGTGGTGTGTTCCCATATATAGGGCTTCAAATGTTCCAACCCGGGACAAATTCCTAAGCATCACCTGATCCCCTAACTCCCATTCGTGGTGCTAGCGGGGTTCTAGCAGCAATCGCTTGCTCCGATGCTGCTTCCCCATGTTATCAGCAGCTTGCCAGTGAATCTGCTTGAGGTGTTCAAACATATTCTTGAAATAACGGTCGCGGTTCACCTCTCTGAGCTGACCTTCCGTGAGCACCGGGGCGGGGACATGGGTGGGGGTTCGCATGGCCCTCCCAGTCATGGGCTTGTGTGGGGAATACCCCGAGCTCTGTGACTGGCTCCCCCGGATCCCCATTAGGACCAGCGGTAAGACCTCTGACCATTTCTGGGGTGAGTCTCCCGTCTCCTTCCGCAGCCTTCCTTTAATGGTGCGGTTTAACGCTCCACAATACCTGATGACTGTGGCTTGTGGGCAACATGCCATTCCCCTTGAATGCCGAGCGTATTAAGGGTTGCCTGCATTAGCTGACCTGCGAAGTTGCTGCCCTGGTCAGACTCCACATACTGTGGTAGTACTCACCGGGGATTACCTCTTTCACAAGGATCCTAGCCGTTCCTAAAGCGGTGGCTGTTCGGCATGTAGAGGCTTCAAGCCATTTGGAGAACACATCCACCAGGACTAGGCAGTACTTATAGCCGCCCTGGGCGGTGGGTAGAGGCCGGATGTAGTCGATCTGAATCGACTGCCATGGTCCCTCTACCCTCCTGATATGTCCCATAGAAACCTTCCTTTTCGGGGGGTCAGAATTGTTAGCAGCACACACTAGGCAGTCGGCGCAGAACTCGCGGACATCCTCCCTGAGTCTCGGCCACCACCCTGCCTGTTCCACCCGTTGCCAGGTGGTCTCAGGTCCGGGCTGCCCCGCTCCTGGACCCTCATGGGCAAGTTGGAGGAATTCCCTCCTGTGTTGTTGTGGCATTACCCATTGCCCTCCCCTGAACAGCATGCCTTCTTTAATGGTCATGGCTGCTGCGCCGTATCATCCTTCTACCTTTTCTCCCTTGGTTAGTGCATTTAAAACGGGTCTTAGGACTGGATCCTGGGTTTGAACTGTTTTCAAGTCCACCGCTATTACCACTCCTGCTCTGTCTGCCGTTCATACCCTGCCCCTAACTGCTGCTATGCGGTCCAGGGCGTAAGGATCCCAAAACTTCTCTGTGCGAGCACCCTCCTTAGCCAGCACGTCTGCCTGCTGGTTTCCTTGACCTCGAGGTTTAGTGGTTGAGTGGGCTTTCACATTGTGAATGTAATTCTCCCTTTCTTCCCCGAGGGCCGTCATGATCTTTTCCAGCAGGGGCTTGATTGCCAAAGGTCTCCTGACGGGACCAGATGGCCAAGTACTCCGGACACTAGTTGCATGTAAACATAATGTCCGAGCCAATCGTGTACAGTGTAGGGAATTTCTCGGGGTGTGTGACCAAAAATACCAGCGTGGACAGTTCGACATGCTGGGCGCTCATGGTGCTGGGGAGTTTAATAGCCAGGGCAATGTTCACCTCTGGGTCATAGACTCCACACCCTGTGAGTCGTTCATCAACAATTGCTGTGCTCGAACCGTCCACGTAGATTTCGCGGCCCGTGGAGACTATCCCAGCCCGAAAACCTACGTTGACTTTCCATACCCCTTCTACAGAGCAGTGGTGGGCTGTCCCCAGGTAGATCATGTTAGCTGCGAGCCTTGGCTCGCACAGGCCTTTTACCCTTCGGTCCATCTGGGAGAGGAGTCGGGTCCAGCGAGCGATGCGAGCCCTGCTCACTGTCCCATCCTTAATCCTCCCATTCAGGAGCATCTGGGTAGGCGTATCGTGTGTGAGGAGTGTGATAGGGGACCCTCCTGTGAAGAATAAAGATCTCTTCACAGCCAGTGAGTGGCCAGTAATTGCCTCTCAAGTTGGGGTACCCCTTTTCCACATTGGTGAGTATCCTGGAGGAGTAAACCACCGGTCTCAGCTGGTCATGCCGTTCCTACAACAGCACTGTGCGCAGACTGTCTCCGCTGGCTGACACCTCCAGGAAAAACTCTCTCCCCTGATCAATCGCTCCTCGGGCCGATGTGGTCTGCAGCCTTTAATTGGATTGTTTAAATGATACCTCGCAACCCTGGTCCCAATCCCGCTCCACTCCCTTGTGTAGGATCCGGAGCAGAGGGGCTGCTATAGCAGCATAATCCTCAATGAAGTCTCTGCAGTGCCCTGTTAGTCCCAGAAAATATCTCACTCCCGTTACTGAGTTGGGGGCTGGTAATTCCTGTACTGCCTCCATTCTAGCCTTGTCAAAGGTTCTTTCCCCAGCGCGAGCCGTCAGTCCCAGGAACTTTACTTCGTTTTGGCCGATCTGCGCTGCCTTGGGGTTAACGTTAAAACCTTCTTCCTTAAGTAGCTCCAACAGCCCGGCCAGCAGTGGACCATGCTGCTCACCCTCATCGGTGAATAGTAGCAGAATGTTCACACACTGGACCAGCTGCCGGGGTCTGCTAAACCCTTCTAGCAGTTAGCCATGCATTGATGAAAAGTGTTGGGGCTGTTGTGAAAACCCTGGGGCAGGCAGTTCCAATGTAAAAACGAACTTGTACTGGTCCTCCTTCGCAAGGGAATGGACCAAAACCCGTTGGAAACATCCAGCACCGTGACGGTGGTTGCGGATGCTGGGATACTTCCAATGAGGTCGGCGACAGCTGTGACCATGGGTGAAAGGCCGGGATGTTACAGTTGAGTAGCCGGTAATCCACCGTGGCCTTCCAGGAATTCTCCGGTTACTTAACCGGCCACAGTGGAGAGTTCACTTGGGTGGCTATCGGTCTCAATAACCCCTAGTTAACCAAATAACTCATGGTCGTTTCCATGTCTGCCTCTGCTTCCCTGGGGAAATTGTACAGCTTTTGTGGTGGGGTCATGGGGTTCCCACTCACACTGACCTCGATCCGTTTTCTCTCCTACAATCATGTTTGTGAGTGGCAAATGTGGCGAGATGTACTCGCACAGCAGCCTGCAACTCCAGTGGAGTGTTACTGACCAGTAATTCAAGGTCGTAACCCTCCATTTTCTTCATTGTACACAGGGTCCCCTTTCCTTGTTACTCTGGGATGACAGCTACCTCACTTTCTTTACTGGTACAGGCTGCCCCCACAAACAATGGTTTCTTCTATCCACTAGAATCCGGTGACCGATAATAAATTCGGTCCCCAGGATTCCTTTTCCCTCCTGCTCCCACTTCATCAGGACACACGTCCACTGAGTGTGCAGTGTTCCTAATTGAATGGACAGCGGGATGGAGAATGACCCAGCCTGTTCATTGCCCGTGAATCTCACTGGGCTGTACGAGGTCCCGTTTGATAGAGGTGAGGCTGTGGGGTCATCTGCATAGGCTATGGTTCATGATGCTCCAGTGTCCAGAAAATAAGTCCCCATGACTCTCCCCACCTCCATTTCGACATACGGTCGCTTCCAGGCACCGTACACTCGGGACACAGGTAGACAGGCTGCGCTGGATCTAGTCATAAATCTGTGTGAGATGAGATCGGTGGTATCACTGTACCGGTGGCCGTGGCTACCTTCCCCGGACCCATTAGTACGGTTCGGAATGCAGCCACCATGGTCTCAAATGTTTGGGGAGAGACCGACGGCTCGGTCTTTTTGGCTGGGACTGTGGGATTCTTTCCTACCCTGTCCTTCCAGGGATTCCTACAGTCCTTCCGCCAATGTCCATGCTTCCCGCACCCAAAGAAGTTGCGCTTGGTTTCGGAGGGTTACCCGCTTCCTGGTGCCGCTCTTTCTTTCCCTGACTGTGTTTTAACTCATGTACCTTTCCCTTGGGAGGGTGCTCTTCCCCCCTGCAGTTCCGATATGCCATGGTCAGTTGCCTGATCACTGTTTCCTCGGTGGCTTGGGGGTCCCTTTGGTCAAACCAAAGCTCTGTTCTGGCTGTGATCCGGGGCAGGCTGTTCGCCACTATGCTCCAGAGACATTGTGTCCGTTCTCCCGGTGTAAGGTTAGCCCGGTCGAGAGCCGTACTGCAGGCTCGCTGATACTCAGGCCACAGCCTGTCAGCGGAAGCCTGAGGGGTTTCGCCCACGAGCTGCACTGTCTTGTCCACTCGGGAGAAGGGTCTTCCCTCATTTAGACCCATGGCCTCCAGACCTTCATCCCGGACATCATCATATGTACCCCTGCCCTTTCAGCACTCCGCCGAAAGTGACTGGTACAGCTTGCTGTCCAGGGAAAAAAGGAACAGTTTTACCTGCTCTGAATCATCACACCCGCTAATCTCGGCTGCCTGTTCCACTTCCATGAAGTGGACGGAGGGGTCTCCCTTACGTGTGAGCTTACTCAGGTGGCTTACCATAGCCCTCCACTGTTGGGTCGTGTGGGGAACAACGAATTGGCTCTCAAGAATACCCCGGTGCTCCACCCACACTCGCTGAACTTTTGCTGCCGGACCAGACACATTGGTCCCGGCTCCGACCCTTTCAGTTCTGGCTCACCGTTCTCTCCCTGCTGCCAAACCGAGTTAAACCCCGGCACCACACGTGGTGGTGCTCCGTACTCCCTGCCTGCCTGAGCAATTGTCCCTCCCTCCTGCTGCACCAACCGGGTTGTTGCCCGGCGACACAGGGTGTGACTGAACAGTCTTCTCCTGCTCTTCCAGGTCTGCCCGGGTTGTACCCGGAATTATGAAGCACACCATGCCTCTTGCCCTGGACAGAGCGCGGTTTAAACTTTCGATCTCCCGACTCAAACCCCTGAGTGCTGATTACTCTGTAGGCTGCTTGGATGTCTTTGACTCTCTCCTCCTGCTCTTTAATTTGTCTATTAAGGCGAGCATTCTCTTCTTGCAGTCCTCATTCATTTTTCTTAGCCTATGTGACCAGACACTGCATTTAATCCAACCCATTCCTGAACTACTTCCCTGTGTAAAGCCTTTCCTTGTTGTGCTCATGTAACTCTCTCATGAACCTTTCCCCTATGATTGTCTGTGCACTAGACTGTTCCTCAGCCTCTCTCAGTTCAGCCCTTAGTTTCTCTACTGTCAAATCTAAGAGTTGGACCTGTTTATGCAGACATACTAGCTAAATTGCCTTTTCCACTGCCTTTTTGTGAGTTTGACCCTCTGTCCATTGGGCGGCAGCGTCCCCTGGAGGCTCAGCGTGCAACAGATCGCGGACCCACTTCTTTGTTACATTTACTCTTCTGACCACATAGGAAGCAATCTTCACTTCCACTTTACTTCTTTTCTCACAACCAAAGTCTGTCTCCTCTCATCCCTTTTGCAACAGTCCCTTTGTGGTCGCCATTATGTAGGGTTGGTATTTTGGTCAGGTTTCTCTGAAACCTTGGCGTTTTCGAGGCGCCCCACACCCTGGATTTTAGACTATGTACTGATTTGGGGGTTGTGAGTAACTGAGACAGAGTCAGTTGCGTACGATGCAAAACTGGTTTTATTGTGTTCAGACAGATTAAAAAGGCACGTTTTTAGTAATCACAGTAAGCAGGTACAAATATGGAGAAATGGCAACTCAAATGCTGTATATTTGGGAAGAACACATAACACATATAACAGATTAAAAGAACACAGTCCTCCCACCTCCCAAAATACTTCTGCACTAAACCTGGAAGGGGAAAACATACCAGAACATCAACAGGTAGGAACAGTAAGAAAAACCCCAACCTCCCAGACCCATGATCTAGCTAGGTTAGAACTCTGGGGTTTCAGGGACCATGCTCAACAATTCCCTTTTGTCAGTTCCAACTCCAGGGTTTGCCTTAGTTGTCCTGGTCGTATCGGACTTGTGGGCTGAGTATTCACTTTTCCTTGGTCAGGGTAGTCTTAAAAGTTCAGATAGGTAATGTTTTACCCCTTGGTAGCGTTGGACCAGCTTGTAGAGTGGAAACAATGTTCGGTTTTTCTTCGGTTTTGTGGCGTTGGTTCTCGTTGACGATTCAATTGGTCGTGACAGTCTGGAACTTTCCGATAGTTGTTGTGAAAACATGTTTGCTGTCGTGGTGCTGTCCTTTTGAGTTTTAGAGATTCTTCACGCCGATATTTCGGGGTCCCACTTTTCGAGGCTGGGGTTAAACTTATGCCACGAGACTGCGACCTGAAGAGTGTCACGAGAAGCACCCTTAAATGCCAAACAGGCCTTCAGTTATACTAAAACAGGCTTCCTTATCTTCGCTCCTAATGAGTTCTTGGGCTTTGTTTAAACTGTTCTGTCCATTGAGTTTCAAATGTCTCCTTTGTCGGTGTTTATGATGGGCTAGTCAGCAGTAACTCGATTAGGGTCTGATAATGTGCTATCACTGGTTTTGCACTGTTTAAGGATTGTCCAGTTTCCTAGACATCGAGTTGTGCCCATGATTTCCAGAGTGGTTGATTGGGTAATTGGCTTCTTGCATATTTTGGATGAGTTCTGTAGTTTAGATAATGGCTAGTAATTTGATTATCTTTTAGGTGGGGAATTGTTGCTGCATAGCTCCCCACGACAGTCTGAGATCCTTAACACAAGAATTTGATTCATAGAGGTTAGCCTCACCTCCTGTATTCGGTAACTCTTTTTCACAGCCAAAATGTTGTGGAATCTTAAAATTGATATGTTCCTTCCCAGAGATGTTTAGGGGATCTTAGGCTTCTGTAATTTAGGTCCATTTTGAAATCTATTTCCAAAAAGTCCTAACGCTGGCAGGGCAGAGGGGGTGGAGGGGCGGGGGGGAGAACCGCGGGGGGTTTCCATGAGGTTGGCCTCCTTTTGTATTTTTCCTTTTAAACTTAGATCTCCACTTGAAAAACCAACGCTCATTTTTACCAGTCCATTTTCTTTCATTTTCAGGGAGAGGGACTCATGGGAAATTTACGCAACCCATCAACAGGGTTATCAGTCCTGTCCCAGAGGGATCACAGTCCAGTTCCACAGGGCTCACAGTCCATCCCACAGGGATCACAGTCCAGTCACAGAGGGATTGCAGACCAGTCCCACTGGATCACAGTCCTGTCCCATAGGGATCACAGTCCAGACCCATAGGCATCACATGCCAGTCCCACAGGGATCACAGTCCAGTCCCACAGAGATCACAGTCCAGTCCCACAGGGATCACAGTCCAGTCCCACAGAGCGGGTGTACAGTCCCACAGGGATCACAGTCCAGTCCCACATGGATCACAGACCTGCCCACAGCGTTCGGAGTCCAGTGCCATCGGGGTCAGATTCCAGTGCCACAGGGGCAGAGTCCAGTGCCACAGGGTTCACAGTCCTGTACACAGGGAACACAGTTTAATCCCACATTGATCACCGTCCTGTCCCACAAGGACCTCATTCCTGTCCCACAGGAATCACAGTCCAGTCCCACAGGGGTTACAGTCCAGTCCCACAATGATCACATTCCAGACGAACAGGGATCACAGTCCAGTCCAACATGGATCATAGTCAAGTCCCACATGGATCACAATCCAGCGCCACAGGGTTTACATCCAGGCACACTGGGGTCACATTCCTGTCTCACAGGGATCAAAGTCTAGTCTCACGGGGATCAATGTCCAGTCCCACAGGGATCAAACCCTGCCCACAGTGGTCAGAGTCCAGTAACACAGGGGTCAGAGTCCAGTGCCACAGGGTTCACAGTCCAGTCACACAGGGAACTCAGTCCAATCCCACAGTGATCACCGTCCTGTCCCACAAGGATCTCATTCCTGTCCCACAGGGATCATATTATAGTCCCACAGGGATCACAGTCCATTCGCAAAGAGATCAAAGTCTAGTCCCACAGGGATCACAGTCCTGTCCCACAGGGATCACAGTCCAGTTCCGAAAGAATCACAGTCCAGTTCCACACGGATCACAGTCCAGTCCCGAAGGGATCACAGTCCAGTCCCACAGGGATCACAGACCAGTCCCACAGGTTCACAGTCCAGTCTCACAGGGATAACAGTCCAATCCCACAGTTATCACAGTCCAGTCCCACAAGTTCACAGTACAGTCCCACAGGGATAACAGTCCAATCCCACAGGGTTCACAATCCAGTCCCGAAGGGATCACAGTCCAGTCATCAGAGGAATCTCAGTCCAGTCCCACAGGGATCAAAGTCCTATCCCACAGGGATCACAGTCCAGTCCCACAGGGATCACAATCCAGTCCCACAGGGATCACAGCCCTTCCCACAGTGGTCAGAGTCTAGTAACACAGGGGTCAGAGTCCTGTGCCACAGGGTTCACAGTCCAGTCACACAGGGAACTCAGTCCAATCCCACAGTGATCACCGTCCTGTCCCACAAGGATCTCATTCCTGTCCCACAGGGAACATATTTTAGTCCTACAGGGATCACAGTCCATTCCCAAAGAGATCAAAGTCCAGTCCCACAGGGATCACAGTTCTGTCCCACAAAGATCACAGTCCAGTCCCTAAAGAATCCCAGTCCAGTCCCACACGGATCACAGTCCAGTCCCGAAGGGATCACATTCCAGTCCCACAGGGATCACAGTCCAGTCCCACAGGTTCACAGTCCAGTCCCACAGGGAAAACAGTCCAAATCCACAGTGATCACAGTCCAGTCCCACAAGTTCACAGTCCAGTCCCACAGGGATAACAGTCCAATCCCACAGGGATCACAATCCAGTCCCGAAGGGATCACAGTCCAGTCATTAGAGGAATCTCAGTCCAGTCTCACAGGGATCGCAGTCCTATCCCACAGGGATCACAGTCCAGTCCCACAAGCATCACAGTCCAGTCCCACAGGGATCATAATCCCGTCCCACAGGGATCACAGTCCAGTCCCACAGGGATCACAGTCCAGTCCCACAGGGATCACAGTCCAGTCTCACAGGGATCACAATCCAGTCCCACAGGGGACACAGTCCAGTCGCACAAGGTTCACAGTCCAGTCCCACAGGGATCAAAGTCCTATCCCACAGGGATCACAGTCCAGTCCGACAGGGATCACAGTCCAGTCCCACAGGTGTCACAGTCCAGTCCCAGAGGGGTCACAGTCCAGTCTCCCAGGGGTCACAGTCCAGTGCCACAGGGATCACAGTCCAGTCCCACAGGGGTCAGAGTCCAGTCCCAGAGGGATAGCAGTCCAGTCCCACTGGATCACAGTCCAGTCCCACAGGGATCACAGTCCAGTCCCACAGGGATCACAATCCAGTCCACAGAGGACACAGTCCAGTCGCACAGGGTTCACAGTCAAGTCCCACAGGGATCACAGTCCAGTCCCACAGAGATCATAGTCCAGTCCCACAGGGATCACAGTCCAGTCCCACACAGATCACAGACCTGCCCACAGGGGTCAGAGTCCAGTGCCATCGGGGTCACATTCCTGTGGCACAGGGGTCCGAGTCCAGTGCCACAGGGGTCACAGTCCAGTGCCACAGGGAACACAGTCCAATCCCACATTGATCACCGTCCTGTCCCACAAGAATGTCATTCCGGTCCCACAGGTATCTCAGTCAAGTCCAACAGTGATCACAGTCCATTCCCAAAGGGGTCACAGTCCAGTAACACAGGGATCATTGTCCAGTCCCACAGGGATCACAGTCCAGTCCCACAGGGATCACAGTCCAGTTCCACAGGGGTCACAGTCCAGTCCCACAGGGATCACAGTCCAGTCCCACAGGGATCACAGTCCAGTCCGGAAGCGATCACAGTCCAGTCCCACATGGATCACAGTCCAGTCCCGAAGGGATAACAGTCCATTGCCACAGGGAACACAGTCCAATCCCACATGATCACCGTCTTGCTCCACCAAGGATCACAGTCCAGTCTAACAGGGGTCACAGTGCAGTCACGCAAGGATCACAGTCCAGTCCCACAGGGATCACAGTCCAGTCCCAATGGGATTACAGTCCTGTCCCACTGTGCGGATGTCCAGTCTCACAGGGATCACAGTCCTGTCCCACAGGGATCACAGTCCAGTCCCTAAAGAATCACAGTCCAGTCCCACACGGATCACAGTCCAGTCCCGAAGGGATCACATTCCAGTCCCACAGGGATCACAGTCCAGTCCCACAGGTTCACAGTAAAGTCCCACAGGGATAACAGTCCAATCCCACAGTGATCACAGTCCAGTCCCACACGTTCACAGTCCAGTCCCACAGGGATAACAGTCCAATCCCACAGGGATAAAAATCCAGTCCCGAAGGGATCACAGTCCAGTCATCAGAGGAATCACAGTCCAGTCCCAGAGGGGTCACAGTCCAGTCTCCCAGGGGTCACAGTCCAGTGCCACAGGGATCACAGTCCAGTCCCACAGGGGTCACAGTCCAGTCCCACAGGGATAGCAGTCCAGTCCCACTGGATCACAGTCCAGTCCCACAGGGATCACAGTCCAGTCCCACAGGGATCACAATCCAGTCCCACAGGGGACACAGTCCAGTCGCACAGGGTTCACAGTCCAGTCCCACAGGGATCACAGTCCAGTCCCACAGAGATCACAGTCCAGTCCCACAGGGATCACAGTCCAGTCCCACACGGATCACAGACCTGCCCACAGGGGTCAGAGTCCAGTGCCATCGGGGTCAGATTCCTGTGCCACAGGGGTCCGAGTCCAGTGCCACAGGGGTCACAGTCCAGTGCCACAGGGAACACAGTCCAATCCCACAGTGATCACCGTCCTGTCCCACAAGGATGTCATTCCGGTCCCACAGGTATCACAGTCAAGTCCAACAGTGATCACAGTCCATTCCCACAGGGGTCACAGTCCAGTACCACAGCGATCACAGTCCAGTCCCACAGGGATCACAGTCCAGTCCCACAGGGATCACAGTCCAGTTCCACAGGGGTCAAAGTCCAGTCCCACAGGGATCACAGTCCAGTCCCACAGGGATCACAGTCCAGTCCCGAAGCGATCACAGTCCAGTCCCAACATGGATCACAGTCCAGTCCCGAAGGGATAACAGACCAGTGCCACAGGGAACACAGTCCAATCCCACATGATCACCTTCTTGCTCCACCAAGTATCACAGTCCAGTCTAACAGGGGTCACAGTGCAGTCACGCAAGGATCACAGTCCAGTCCCACAGGGATCACAGTCCAGTCCCAATGGGATTACAGTCCTGTCCCCCTGTGCGGGTGTCCAGTCCCACAAGGATCACAGTCCTGCCCACAGGGGTCAGAGTCCAGTGCCACAGGGGTCAGAGTACAGTGCCACAGCGTTCACAGTTCAGTACACAGGGAACACCGTTTAATCCCACATTGATCATCGTCCTGTTCCACAAGGATCTCATTCCTGTCCCACAAGAATCACAGTCCAGTCACACAGGGGTTACAGTCCAGTCCCACAATGATCACAGTCCAGACGAACAGGGATCACAGTCCAGTCCAACATGGATCATAGTCAAGTCCCACATGGATCACAGTCCAGCGCCACAGGCTTTACATCCAGGTCCACTGGGGTCACATTCCTGTCTCACAGGGATCAAAGTCTGGTCTCACGGGGATCAATGTCCAGTCCCACCGGGATCACAGCCCTTCCCACAGTGGTCAGAGTCCAGTAACACAGGAGTCAGAGTCCAGTGCCACAGGGTTCACAGTCCAGTCACACAGTGAACTCAGTCCAATCCCACAGTGATCACCGTCCAGTCCCACAGGGATCACAGTCCTGTCCCACAGGGATCACAGTCCAGTCCCGAAAGAATCACAGTCCAGTCCCACACGGATCACAGTCCAGTCCCGAAGGGATCACAGTCCAGTCCCACAGGGTTCACAGTCCAGTCCCACAGGTTCACAGTCCAGTCCCACAGGGATAACAGACCAATCCCACAGTGATCACAGTCCAGTCCCACAAGTTCACAGTCCAGTCCCACAGGGATAACAATCCAGTCCCGAAGGGATCACAGTCCAGTCATCAGAGGAATCTCAGTCCAGTCCCACAGGGATCAAAGTCCAGTCCCACAAGGATCACAGTCCAGTCCCATAGGGATCACAGACCTATCCCACAGGGATCACAGTCCAGTCCCACAGGGATCACAATCCAGTCCCACAGGGGACACAGTCCAGTCGCACACGGTTCACAGTCCAGTGCCACAGAGATCACAGTCCAGTCCCACAGGGATCACAGTCCAGTGCCACACGGATCACAGACCTGCCCACAGGGGTCAGAGTCCAGTGCCATCGGGGTCAGATTCCAGTGCCACAGGGGTCAGAGTCCAGTGCCACAGGGGTCACAGTCCAGTGCCACAGGGAACACAGTCCAATCCCACAGTGATCACCGTCCTGTCCCACAAGGATGTCATTCCGGTCCCACAGGTATCACAGTCAAGTCCAACAGTGATCACAGTCCATTCCCACAGGGGTCACAGTCCAGTAACACAGGGATCACAGTCCAGTCCCACAGGGATCACAGTCCAGTCCCACAGGGATCACAGTCCAGTCCCACAGGGGTCACAGTCCAGTCCCACAGGGATAACAGTCCAGTCCCTCAGGGATCACAGTCCAGTCCCGAAGCGATCACAGTCCAGTCCCACATGGATCACAGTCCAGTCCCGAAGGGATAACAGTCCAGTGCCACAGGGAACACAGTCCAATCCCACATGATCACCGTCTTGCTCCACCAAGGATCACAGTCCAGTCTAACAGGGGTCAGAGTGCAGTCACGCAAGGATCACAGTCCAGTCCCACAGGGATCACAGTCCAGTTCCAATGGGATTACAGTCCTGTCCCACTGTGCGGGTATCCAGTCCCACAAGGATCACAGTCCTGCCCACAGCGGTCAGAGTCCAGTGCCACAGGGGTAAGAGTACAGTGCCACAGCGTTCACAGTCCAGTACACAGGGAACACCGTTTAATCCCACATTGATCACCGTCCTGTCCCATTAGGATCTCATTCCTGTCCCACAGGAATCACAGTCCAGTCCCACAGGGGTTACAGTACAGTCCCACAATGATCACAGTCCAGACGAACAGGGATCACAGTCCAGTCCAACATGGATCATAGTCAAGTCCCACATGGATCACAGACCAGCGCCACAGGCTTTACATCCAGGCCCACTGGGGCTACATTCCTGTCTCACAGGGATCAAAGTCTGGTCTCACGGGGATCAATGTTCAGTCTCACAGGGATCACAGCCCTTCCCACAGGGGTCAGAGTCCAGTAGCACAGGAGTCAGAGTCCAGTGCCACATGGTTCACAGTCCAGTCATACAGTGAACTCAGTCCAATCCCACAGTGATCACCGTCCTGTCCCACAAGGATCTCATTCCAGTCCCAGAGGGATCATATTTCAGTCCCACAGGGATCACAGTCCATTCCCAAAGAGATCAAAGTCCAGTCCCACAGGGATCACAGTCCTGTCCCACAGGGATCACAGTCCAGTCCCGAAAGAATCACAGTCCAGTCCCACACGGATCACAGTCCAGTCCCGAAGGGATCACAGTCCAGTCCCACATGGATCACAGTCCAGTCCCACAGGTTCACAGTCAAGTCCCACAGGGATAACAGTCCAATCCCACAGTGATCACAGTCCAGTCCCACAAGTTCACAGTCCAGTCCCACAGGGATAACAGTCCAATCCCACAGGGATCACAATCCAGTCCCGAAGGGATCACAGTCCAGTCATCCGAGGAATCTCAGTCCAGTCCCACCGGGATCAAAGTCCAGTCCCACAAGGATCACAGTCCAGTCCCATAGGGATCACAGACCTATCCCACAGGGATCACAGCCCAGTCCCACAGGGATCACAATCCAGTCCCACAGGGGACACAGTCCAGTCGCACAGGATTCACAGTCCAGTCCCACAGGGATCTCAGTCCTACCCCACAGGGGTCACAGTCCAGTCCAACAGGGATCACAGTCCAGTCCGAAAGGGATCACAGTCCAGTCCAACAGGTGTCACAGTCCAGTCCCACAGGGATCAAATTCCAGTCCCACAAGGATCACAGTCCAGTCCCACAGGGATCATAGTCCGGTCCCGAAGGGATCAAAGTCCAGTCCGACACGGATCAAACACCTGCCCACAGGGGTCAGAGTCCAGTGCCATCGGGGTCAGATTCCAGTGCCACAGGGGTCAGAATCCAGTGCCTCAGGGGTCACAGTCCAGTGCCACAGGGTACACCGTCCAATCCCACAGTGATCACTGGCCTGTCCCACAAGGATGTCATTCCGGTCCCACAGGTATTACAGTCAAGTCCAACAGTGAGCACAGTCCATTCCCACAGGGGTCACAGTCCAGTACCACAGGGATCACAGTCCAGTCCCACAGGGATCACATCCAGTTCCATAGGGATCACTGTCCAGTTCCACAGGGGTCACAGTCCAGTCCCACAGGGATCACAGTCCAGTCTAACAGGGATCACAGTCCAGTCCGACAGAGATAACAGTCCAGTCGCACAGGGATCACAGCCCAGTCCCGAAGCGATCACAGTCCTGTCCCACAGGGATCACAGTCCAGTCCCGAAAGAATCATAGTCCAGTCCCACACGGATCACAGTCCAGTCCCGAAGGGATCACAGTCCAGTCCCACAGGGATCACAGTCCAGTCCCACAGGTTCACAGTCCAGTCCCACAGGGATAACAGTCCAATGCCACAGTGATCACAGTCCAGTCCCACAAGTTCACAGTCCAGTCCCACAGGGATCACAGTCCAGTCCCGAAGCGATCACAGTCCAGTCCCACATGGATCACAGTCCAGTCCCGAAGGGATAACAGTCCAGTGCCACAGGGAACACAGTCCAATCCCACATGATCACCGTCTTGCTCCACCAAGTATCACAGTCCAGTCTAACAGGGGTCACAGTGCAGTCAGGCAAGGATCACAGTCCAGTCCCACAGGGATCACAGTCCAGTCCCAATGGGATTACAGTCCTGTCCCACTGTGCGGGTGTCCAGTCCCACAAGGATCACAGTCCTGCCCACAGGGGTCAGAGTTCAGTGCCACAGGGGTCAGAGTACAGTTCCACAGCGTTCACAGTCCAGTACACAGGTAAGACCGTTTAATCCCACATTGATCATCGTCCTGTCCCACAAGGATCTCATTTCTGTCCCACAGGAATCACAGTCCAGTCCCACAGGGGTTACAGTCCAGTCCCACAATGATCACAGTCCAGACGAACAGGGATCACAGTCCAGTCCAACATGGATCATAGTCAAGTCCCACATGGATCACAGTCCAGCGCCACAGGCTTTACATCCAGGTCCACTGGGGTCACATTCCTGTCTCACAGGGATCAAAGTCTGGTCTCACGGGGATCAATGTCCAGTCCCACAGGGATCACAGCCCTTCCCACAGTGGTCAGAGTCCAGTAACACAGGAGTCACAGTCCAGTGCCACAGTGTTCACAGTCCAGTCACACAGTGAACTCAGTCCAATCCCACAGTGATCACCGTCCTGTCCCACAAGGATCTCATTCCTGTCCCACAGGGATCATATTTCAGTCCCACAGGGATCACAGTCCATTCCCAAAGAGATCAAAGTCCAGTCCCACAGGGATCACAGTCCTGTCCCGCAGGGATCATAGTCCAGTCCCGAAAGAATCACAGTCCAGTCCCACACGGATCACAGTCCATTCCCGAAGGGATCACAGTCCAGTCCCACAGGGTTCACAGTCCAGTCCCACAGGTTCAAGTCCAGTCCCACAGGGATAACAGTCCAATCCCACAGTGATCACAGTCCAGTCCCACAGGTTCACAGTCCAGTCCCACAGGGATAACAGTCCAATCCCACAGTGATCACAGTCCAGTCCCACAAGTTCACAGTCCAGTCCCACAGGGATAACAGTCCAATCCCACAGGGATCACAATCCAGTCCCGAAGGGATCACAGTCCAGTCATCAGAGGAATCTCAGTCCAGTCCCACAGGGATCAAAGTCCAGTCCCACAAGGATCACAGTCCAGTCCCATAGGGATCACAGACCTATCCCAAAGGGATCACAGTCCAGTCCCACAGGGATCACAATCCAGTCCCACAGGGGACACAGTCCAGTCGCACACGGTTCACAGTCCATTCCCACAGGGATCACAGTCCAGTCCCACAGAGATCACAGTCCAGTCCCACAGGGATCACAGTCCAGTCCCACACGGATCACAGACCTGCCCACAGGGCTCAGGGTCCAGTGCCATCGGGGTCAGATTCCTGTGCCACAGGGGTCCGAGTCCAGTGCCACAGGGGTCACAGTCCAGTGCCACAGGGAACACAGTCCAATCCCACAGTGATCACCGTCCTGTGCCACAAGGATATCATTCCGGTCCCGAAGCGATCACAGTCCAGTCCCACAGGGATCACAGTCCAGTCCCGAAGCGATCACAGTCCAGTCCCACATGAATCACAGTCCAGTCCCGAAGGGATAACAGTCCAGTGCCACAGGGAACACAGTCCAATCCCACATGATCACCGTCTTGCTCCACCAAGGATCACAGTCCAGTCTAACAGGGGTCAGAGTGCAGTCACGCAAGGATCACAGTCCAGTCCCACAGGGATCACAGTCCAGTTCCAATGGGATTACAGTCCTGTCCCACTGTGCGGGTATCCAGTCCCACAAGGATCACAGTCCTGCCCACAGCGGTCAGAGTCCAGTGCCACAGGGGTAAGAGTACAGTGCCACAGCATTCACAGTCCAGTACACAGGGAACACCGTTTAATCCCACATTGATCACCGTCCTGTCCCACAAGGATCTCATTCCTGTCCCACAGGAATCACAGTCCAGTCCCACAGGGGTTACAGTACAGTCCCACAATGATCACAGTCCAGACGAACAGGGATCACAGTCCAGTCCAACATGGATCATAGTCAAGTCCCACATGGATCACAGTCCAGCGCCACAGGCTTTACATCCAGGTCCACTGGGGTCACATTCCTGTCTCACAGGGATCAAAGTCTGGTCTCACGGGGATCAATGTCCAGTCCCACCGGGATCACAGCCCTTCCCACAGTGGTCAGAGTCCAGTAACACAGGAGTCAGAGTCCAGTGCCACAGGGTTCACAGTTCAGTCACACAGTGAACTCAGTCCAATCCCACAGTGATCACCGTCCTGTCCCACAAGGATCTCATTCCTGTCCCACAGGGATCATATTTCAGTCCCACAGGGATCACAGTCCATTCCCAAAGAGATCAAAGTCCAGTCCCACAGGGATCACAGTCCTGTCCCACAGGGATCACAGTCCAGTCCCGAAAGAATCACAGTCCAGTCCCACACGGATCACAGTCCAGTCCCGAAGGGATCACAGTCCAGTCCCGAAGGGATCACAGTCCAGTCCCACAGGGATCACAGTCCAGTCCCACAGGTTCACAGTCAAGTCCCACAGGGATAACAGTCCAATCCCACAGTGATCACAGTCCAGTCCCACAAGTTCACAGTCCAGTCCCACAGGGATAACAGTCCAATCCCACAGGGATCACAATCCAGTCCCGAAGGGATCACAATCCAGTCATCCGAGGAATCTCAGTCCAGTCCCACAGGGATCAAAGTCCAGTCCCACAAGGATCACAGTCCAGTCCCATAGGGATCACAATCCAGTCCCACAGGGGACACAATCCAGTCGCACAGGTTTCACAGTCCAGTCCCACAGGGATCACAGTCCTACCCCACAGGGATCACAGTCCAGTCCGACAGGGATCACAGTCCAGTCCGAAAAGGATCACAGTCCAGTCCGAAAGGGATCACAGTCCAGTCCAACAGGTGTCACAGTCCAGTCCCACAGAGCGGCTGTACAGTCACACAGGGATCAAAGTCCAGTCCGACACGAATCACAGACCTGCCCACAGGGGTCAGAGTCCAGTGCCATCGGGGTCAGATTCCAGTGCCACAGGGGTCAGAATCCAGTGCCACAGGGGTCACAGTCCAGTGCCACAGGGAACACCGTCCAATCCCACATTGATCACCGTCCTGTCCCACAAGGATGTCATTCCGGTCCCACAGGTATTACAGTCAAGTCCAACAGTGATCACAGTCCATTCCCACAGGGGTCACAGTCCAGTACCACAGGGATCACAGTCCAGTCCCACAGGGATCACATCCAGTTCCATAGGGATCACTGTCCAGTTCCACAGGGGTCACAGTCCAGTCCCACAGTGATCACAGTCCAGTCTAACAGGGATCACAGTCCAGTCCGACAGAGATAACAGTCCAGTCGCACAGGGATCACAGCCCAGTCCCGAAGCGATCACAGTCCAGTCCCACATGGATCACAGTCCAGTCCCAATGGGATTACAGTCCTGTCCCACTGTGCGGGTCTCCAGTCCCACAAGGATCACAGTCCTGCCCACAGGGGTCAGAGTTCAGTGCCACAGGGGTCAGAGTACAGTTCCACAGCGTTCACAGTCCAGTACACAGGTAAGACCGTTTAATCCCACATTGATCATCGTCCTGTCCCACAAGGATCTCATTTCTGTCCCACAGGAATCACAGTCCAGTCCCACAGGGGTTACAGTCCAGTCCCACAATGATCACAGTCCAGACGAACAGGGATCACAGTCCAGTCCAACATGGATCATAGTCAAGTCCCACATGGATCACAGTCCAGCGCCACAGGCTTTACATCCAGGTCCACTGGGGTCACATTCCTGTCTCACAGGGATCAAAGTCTGGTCTCACGGGGATCAATGTCCAGTCCCACAGGGATCACAGCCCTTCCCACAGTGGTCAGAGTCCAGTAACACAGGAGTCACAGTCCAGTGCCACAGTGTTCACAGTCCAGTCACACAGTGAACTCAGTCCAATCCCACAGTGATCACCGTCCTGTCCCACAAGGATCTCATTCCTGTCCCACAGGGATCATATTTCAGTCCCACAGGGATCACAGTCCATTCCCAAAGAGATCAAAGTCCAGTCCCACAGGGATCACAGTCCTGTCCCGCAGGGATCATAGTCCAGTCCCGAAAGAATCACAGTCCAGTCCCACACGGATCACAGTCCATTCCCGAAGGGATCACAGTCCAGTCCCACAGGGTTCACAGTCCAGTCCCACAGGTTCAAGTCCAGTCCCACAGGGATAACAGTCCAATCCCACAGTGATCACAGTCCAGTCCCACAGGTTCACAGTCCAGTCCCACAGGGATAACAGTCCAATCCCACAGTGATCACAGTCCAGTCCCACAAGTTCACAGTCCAGTCCCACAGGGATAACAGTCCAATCCCACAGGGATCACAATCCAGTCCCGAAGGGATCACAGTCCAGTCATCAGAGGAATCTCAGTCCAGTCCCACAGGGATCAAAGTCCAGTCCCACAAGGATCACAGTCCAGTCCCATAGGGATCACAGACCTATCCCAAAGGGATCACAGTCCAGTCCCACAGGGATCACAATCCAGTCCCACAGGGGACACAGTCCAGTCGCACACGGTTCACAGTCCATTCCCACAGGGATCACAGTCCAGTCCCACAGAGATCACAGTCCAGTCCCACAGGGATCACAGTCCAGTCCCACACGGATCACAGACCTGCCCACAGGGCTCAGGGTCCAGTGCCATCGGGGTCAGATTCCTGTGCCACAGGGGTCCGAGTCCAGTGCCACAGGGGTCACAGTCCAGTGCCACAGGGAACACAGTCCAATCCCACAGTGATCACCGTCCTGTGCCACAAGGATATCATTCCGGTCCCGAAGCGATCACAGTCCAGTCCCACAGGGATCACAGTCCAGTCCCGAAGCGATCACAGTCCAGTCCCACATGAATCACAGTCCAGTCCCGAAGGGATAACAGTCCAGTGCCACAGGGAACACAGTCCAATCCCACATGATCACTGTCTTGCTCCACCAAGGATCACAGTCCAGTCTAACAGGGGTCAGAGTGCAGTCACGCAAGGATCACAGTCCAGTCCCACAGGGATCACAGTCCAGTTCCAATGGGATTACAGTCCTGTCCCACTGTGCGGGTATCCAGTCCCACAAGGATCACAGTCCTGCCCACAGCGGTCAGAGTCCAGTGCCACAGGGGTAAGAGTACAGTGCCACAGCATTCACAGTCCAGTACACAGGGAACACCGTTTAATCCCACATTGATCACCGTCCTGTCCCACAAGGATCTCATTCCTGTCCCACAGGAATCACAGTCCAGTCCCACAGGGGTTACAGTACAGTCCCACAATGATCACAGTCCAGACGAACAGGGATCACAGTCCAGTCCAACATGGATCATAGTCAAGTCCCACATGGATCACAGTCCAGCGCCACAGGCTTTACATCCAGGTCCACTGGGGTCACATTCCTGTCTCACAGGGATCAAAGTCTGGTCTCACGGGGATCAATGTCCAGTCCCACCGGGATCACAGCCCTTCCCACAGTGGTCAGAGTCCAGTAACACAGGAGTCAGAGTCCAGTGCCACAGGGTTCACAGTTCAGTCACACAGTGAACTCAGTCCAATCCCACAGTGATCACCGTCCTGTCCCACAAGGATCTCATTCCTGTCCCACAGGGATCATATTTCAGTCCCACAGGGATCACAGTCCATTCCCAAAGAGATCAAAGTCCAGTCCCACAGGGATCACAGTCCTGTCCCACAGGGATCACAGTCCAGTCCCGAAAGAATCACAGTCCAGTCCCACACGGATCACAGTCCAGTCCCGAAGGGATCACAGTCCAGTCCCGAAGGGATCACAGTCCAGTCCCACAGGGATCACAGTCCAGTCCCACAGGTTCACAGTCAAGTCCCACAGGGATAACAGTCCAATCCCACAGTGATCACAGTCCAGTCCCACAAGTTCACAGTCCAGTCCCACAGGGATAACAGTCCAATCCCACAGGGATCACAATCCAGTCACGAAGGGATCACAATCCAGTCATCCGAGGAATCTCAGTCCAGTCCCACAGGGATCAAAGTCCAGTCCCACAAGGATCACAGTCCAGTCCCATAGGGATCACAATCCAGTCCCACAGGGGACACAATCCAGTCGCAAAGGTTTCACAGTCCAGTCCCACAGGGATCACAGTCCTACCCCACAGGGATCACAGTCCAGTCCGACAGGGATCACAGTCCAGTCCGAAAGGGATCACTGTCCAGTCCGAAAGGGATCACAGTCCAGTCCAACAGGTGTCACAGTCCAGTCCCACAGAGCGGCTGTACAGTCACACAGGGATCAAAGTCCAGTCCGACACGAATCACAGACCTGCCCACAGGGGTCAGAGTCCAGTGCCATCGGGGTCAGATTCCAGTGTCACAGGGGTCAGAATCCAGTGCCACAGGGGTCACAGTCCAGTGCCACAGGGAACACCGTCCAATCCCACATTGATCACCGTCCTGTCCCACAAGGATGTCATTCCGGTCCCACAGGTATTACAGTCAAGTCCAACAGTGATCACAGTCCATTCCCACAGGGGTCACAGTCCAGTACCACAGGGATCACAGTCCAGTCCCACAGGGATCACATCCAGTTCCATAGGGATCACTGTCCAGTTCCACAGAGGTCACAGTCCAGTCCCACAGTGATCACAGTCCAGTCTAACAGGGATCACAGTCCAGTCCGACAGAGATAACAGTCCAGTCGCACAGGGATCACAGCCCAGTCCCGAAGCGATCACAGTCCAGTCCCACATGGATCACAGTCCAGTCCCGAAGGGATAACAGTCCAGTGCAACAGGGAACACAGTCCAATCTCACATGATCAACGTCTTGCCCCACAAGGATCACAGTCCAGTCACACAGGGGTCACAGTGCAGTCACGCAAGAATCACAGTCCAGTCCCACAGGGATCACAGTCCAGTCCCAATGGGATTACAGTCCTGTGCCACTGTGCGGGTGCCCAGTCCCACAAGGATCACAGTCCTGCCCACAGGGGTCAGAGTCCAGTGCCACAGGGGCAGAGTACAGTGCCACAGGATTCACAGTCCAGTACACAGGGAACACAGTTTAATCCCACATTGATAACAGTCCTGTCCCACAAGGATCTCATTCCTGTCCCACAGGAATCACAGTCCAGTCCCACAGGGATTACAGTCCAGTCCCACAATGATCACAGTCCAGACGAACAGGGATCACAGTCCAGTCCCACAATGATCACAGTCCAGACGAACAGGGATCACAGTCCAGTCCAACATAGATCATCGTCAAGTCCCACATGGATCATAGTCCAGCACCACAGGGTTTACAGTCCAGGCCCACTGGGGTCACATTCCTGTCTCACAGGGATCACAGTCCAGTCCCACAGTGATCACCGTCCTGTCCCACAAGGATCTCATTCCTGTCCCACAGGGATCATATTTCAGTCCCACAGGGATCTCAGTCCATTCCCAAAGAGATCAAAGTCCAGTCCCACAGGGATCACAGTCCTGTCCCACAGGGATCACAGTCCAGTCCCGAAAGAATCACAGTCCAGTCCCACACGGATCACAGTCCAGTCCCGAAGGGATCACAGTCCAGTCCCACAGGGATCAAAGTCCAGTCCCACAGGTTCACAGTCCAGTCCCACAGGGATAACAGTCCAATGCCACAGTGATCACAGTCCAGTCCCACAAGTTCACAGTCCAGTCCCACAGGGATAACAGTCCAATCACACAGGGATCACAGTCCAGTCCCACAGGGATCACAGTCCAGTTCCATAGGGATCACAGTCCAGTTCCACAGGGGTCACAGTCCAGTCCCACAGGGATCACAGTCCAGTCCCACAGGGATCACAGTCCAGTCCAACAGGGATCACAGTCCAGTCCCACAGGGATCACAGTCCAGTCCCACAGAGCGGGTGTACAGTCCCCCAGGGATCACAGTCCAGTCCCACACGGATCACAGACCTGCCCGCAGGGGTCAGAGTCCAGTGCCATCGTGGTCAGATTCCAGTGCCACAGGGGTCAGAGTCCAGTGCCACAGGGGTCACAGTCCAGTGCCACAGGGAACACAGTCCAATCCCACAGAGATCACCGTCCTGTCCCACAAGGATGTCATTCCGGTCCCACAGGTATCACAGTCAAGTCCAACAGTGATCACAGTCCATTCCCACAGGGATCACACTCCAGTACCACAGGGATCACAGTCCAGTCCCACAGCGATCACAGTCCAGTCCCACAGGGATCACAGTCCAGTTCCACAGGGGTCACAGTCCAGTCCCACATGGATCACAGTCCAGTCCCACAGGGATCACAGTCCAGTCCGACAGGGATAACAGTCCAGTCCCACAGGGATCACAGTCCAGTCCCGAAGCGATCACAGTCCAGTCCCACATGGATCACAGTCCAGTCCCGAAGGGATAACAGTCCAGTGCCACAGGGATCACAGTCCAGTCCCACAGGGATCACAGTCCAATCCCACAGGGATCACAGTCCAGTTCCACAGGGGTCACAGTCCAGTCCCACAGGGATCACAGTCCAGTCTAACAGGGATCACAGTCCAGTCCGACAGAGAAAACAGTCCAGTCGCACAGGGATCACAGTCCAGTCCCGAAGCGATCACAGTCCAGTGCCACAGGGAACACAGACCAATCTCACATGATCACCGTCTTGACCCACAAGGATCACAGTCCAGTCACACAGGGGTCACAGTGCAGTCACGCAAGGATCACAGTCCAGTCCCACAGGGATCACAGTCCAGTCCCAATGGGATTACAGTCCTGTCCCACTGTGCGGGTGTCCAGTCCCACAGGAGTCAGAGTCCAGTGCCACAGGGGCAGAGTACAGTGCCACAGGATTCACAGTCCAGTACACAGGGAACGCAGTTTAATCCCACATTGATCACCGTCCTGGCCCACAAGGATCTCATTCCTGTCCCACAGGAATCACAGTCCAGTCCCACAGGGCTTGCAGTCCAGTCCCACAATGATCACAATCCAGACGAACAGGTATCACAGTCCAGTCCAACATAGATCATAGTCAAGTCCCACATGGATCACAGTCCAGCGCCACAGGGTTTACAGTCCAGGCCCACTGGGGTCACATTCCTGTCTCACAGGTTCACAGTGCAGTCCCACAGTGATCACCGTCCTGTCCCACAAGGATCTCATTCCTGTCTCACTGGGATCATATTTCAGTCCCACAGCGATCACAGTCCATTCCCAAAGAGATCAAAGTCCAGTCCCACAGGGATCACAGTCCTGTCCCACAGGGATCACAGTCCAGTCCCGAAAGAATCACAGTCCAGTCCCACACGGATCACAGTCCAGTCCCGATGGGATCACAGTCCAGTCCCACAGGGATCACAGTCCAGTCCCACAGGTTCACAGTCCAGTCCCACAGGTATAACAGTTCAATCCCACAGTGATCACAGTCCAGTCCCACAAGTTCACAGTCCAGTCCCACAGGGATAACCGTCCAATCCCACAGGGATCACAGTCCAGTCCCACAGGGATCACAGTCCAGTTCCATAGGGATCACAGTCCAGTTCCACAGGGATCACAGTCCAGTCCCACAGGGATCACAGTCCAGTCCGCCAGGGATAACAGTCCAGTCCCACAGGGATCACAGTCCAGTCCCACAGGGATCACAGTCCAGTCCCACAGGTTCACAGTCCAGTCCCACAGGGATAATAGTCCAATCCCACAGTGATCACAGTCCAGTCCCACAAGTTCACAGTCCAGTCCCACAGGGATAACAGTCCAATCCCACAGGGAACACAGTCCAATCTCACATGATCACCGTCTTGCCCCACAAGGATCACAGTCCAGTCCCACAGGGATAACAGTCCAATCCAACAAGGATCTCATTCCTGTCCCACAGGGATCATATTTCAGTCCCACAGGGATCACAGTCCATTCCCAAAGAGATCAAAGTCCAGTCCCAAAGGGATCACAGTCCTGTCCCACAGGGATCACAGTCCAGTCCCGAACGAATCACAGTCCAGTCCCACACGGATCACAGTCCAGTCCCGAAGGGATCACAGTCCAGTCCCACAGGGATCAGAGTCCAGTCCCACAGGTTCATAGTCCAGTCCCAGAGGGATAACAGTCCAATCCCACAGTGATCACAGTCCAGTCCCACAAGTTCACAGTCCAGTCCCACAGGGATAACAGTCCAATCCCACAGGGAACACAGTCCAATCTCACATGATCACCGTCTTGCCCCACAAGGATCACAGTCCAGTCACACACGGGTCACAGTGCAGTCACGCAAGGATCACAGTCCAGTCCCACAGGGATCACAGTCCAGTGCCAATGGGATTACAGTCCTGTGCCACTGTGCGGGTGTCCAGTCCCACAAGGATCACAGTCCTGCCCACAGGGGTCAGAGTCCAGTGCTACAGGGGCAGAGTACAGTGCCACAGGATTCACAGTCCAGTACACAGGGAACACAGTTTAATCCCACATTGATCACCGTCCTGTCACACAAGGATCTCATTCCTGTCCCACAGGAATCACAGTCCAGTCCCACAGGGGTCACAGTCCAGTCCCACAATGATCACAATCCAGACGAACAGGGATCACAGTCCAGTCCAACATAGATCATAGTCAAGTCCCACATGGATCACAGACCAGCGCCACAGGGTTTACAGTCCAGGCCCACTGGGGTCACATTCCTGTCTAACAGGGATCACAGTGCAGTCCCACAGTGATCACCGTCCTGTCCCACAAGGATCTCATTCCTGTCCCACTGTGATCATATTTCAGTCCCACAGGGATCACAGTCCATTCCCAAAGAGATCAAAGTCCAGTCCCACAGGGATCACAGTCCTGTCCCTCAGGGATCACAGTCCAGTCCCGAAAGAATCACAGTCCAGTCCCACACGGATCACAGTCCAGTCCCGATGGGATCACAGTCCAGTCCCAAAGGGATCACAGTCCAGTCCCACAGGTTAACAGTCCAGTCCCACAGGGATAACAGTTCAATCCCACAGTGATCACAGTCCAGTCCCATAAGTTCACAGTCCAGTCCCACAGGGATAACCGTCCAATCCCACAGGGATCACAGTCCAGTCCCACAGGGATCACAGTCCATTTCCATAGGGATCACAGTCCAGTTCCACAGGGGGCACAGTCCAGTCCCACAGGGATCACAGTCCAGTCCCACAGGGATCACAGTCCAGTCCGACAGGGATAACAGTCCAGTTCCACAGGGATCACAGTCCAGTCCCACAGGGATCACAGTCCAGTCCTACAGGTTCACAGTCCAGTCCCACAGGGATAACAGTCCAATCCCACAGTGATCACAGTCCAGTCCCACAAGTTCACAGTCCAGTTTCACAGGGATAACAGTCCAATCCGACAAGGATCTCATTCCTGTCCCACAGGGATCATATTTCAGTCCCACAGGGATCACAGTCCATTCCCAAAGATATCAAAGTCCAGTCCCAAAGGGATCACAGTCCTGTCCCACAGGGATCACAGTCCAGTCCCGAAAGAATCACAGTCCAGTCACACACGGATCACAGTCCAGTCCCGAAGGGATCACAGTCCAGTCCCACAGGGATCACAGTCCAGTCCCACAGGTTCATAGTCCAGTCCCAGAGGGATAACAGTCCAATCCCACAGTGATCACAGTCCAGTCCCACAGGGATAACAGTCCAATCCCACAGGGAACAAAGTCCAATCTCACATGATCACCGTCTTGCCCCACAAGGATCACAGTCCAGTCACACAGGGGTCACAGTGCAGTCACGCAAGGATCACAGTCCAGTCCCACAGGGATCACAGTCCAGTGCCAATGGGATTACAGTCCTGTGCCACTGTGCGGGTGTCCAGTCCCACAAGGAGCACAGTCCTGCCCACAGGGGTCAGAGTCCAGTGCTACAGGGGCAGAGTACAGTGCCACAGGATTCACAGTCCAGTACACAGGGAACACAGTTTAATCCCACATTGATCACCGTCCTGTCACACAAGGATCTCATTCCTGTCCCACAGGAATCACAGTCCAGTCCCACAGGGGTCACAGTCCAGTCCCACAATGATCACAATCCAGACGAACAGGGATCACAGTCCAGTCCAACATAGATCATAGTCAAGTCCCACATGGATCACAGACCAGCGCCACAGGATTTACAGTCCAGGCCCACTGGGGTCACATTCCTGTCTAACAGGGATCACAGTGCAGTCCCACAGTGATCACCGTCCTGTCCCACAAGGATCTCATTCCTGTCCCACTGTGATCATATTTCAGTCCCACAGGGATCACAGTCCATTCCCAAAGAGATCAAAGTCCAGTCCCACAGGGATCACAGTCCTGTCCCTCATGGATCATAGTCCAGTCCCGAAAGAATCACAGTCCAGTCCCACACGGATCACAGTCCAGTCCCGATTGGATCACAGTCCAGTCCCAAAGGGATCACAGTCCAGTCCCACAGGTTCACAGTCCAGTCCCACAGGGATAACAGTTCAATCCCACAGTGATCACAGTCCAGTCCCATAAGTTCACAGTCCAGTCCCACAGGGATAACCGTCCAATCCCACAGGGATCACAGTCCAGTCCCACAGGGATCACAGTCCAGTTCCATAGGGATCACAGTCCAGTTCCACAGGGGTCACAGTCCAGTCCCACAGGGATCACAGTCCAGTCCCACAGGGATCACAGTCCAGTCCCACAGGTTCATAGTCCAGTCCCAGAGGCATAACAGTCCAATCCCACAGTGATCACAGTCCAGTCCCACAAGTTCACAGTCCAGTCCCACAGGGATAACAGTCCAATCCCACAGGGAACACAGTCCAATCTCACATGATCACCGTCTTGCCCCACAAGGATCACAGTCCAGTCACACAGGGGTCACAATGCAGTCACGCAAGGATCACAGTCCAGTCCCACAGGGATCACAGTCCAGTGCCAATGGGATTACAGTCCTGTGCCACTGTGCTGGTGTCCAGTCCCACAAGGAGCACAGTCCTGCCCACAGGGGTCAGAGTCCAGTGCTACAGGGGCAGAGTACAGTGCCACAGGATTCACAGTCCAGTACACAGGGAACACAGTTTAATCCCACATTGATCACCGTCCTGTCACACAAGGATCTCATTCCTGTCCCACAGGAATCAAAGTCCAGTCCCACAGGGTTCACAGTCCAGTCCCACAATGATCACAATCCAGACGAACAGGGATCACAGTCCAGTCCAACATAGATCATAGTCAAGTCCCACATGGATCACAGACCAGCGCCACAGGGTTTACAGTCCAGGCCCACTGGGGTCACATTCCTGTCTAACAGGGATCACAGTGCAGTCCCACAGTGATCACCGTCCTGTCCCACAAGGATCTCATTCCTGTCCCACTGTGATCATATTTCAGTCCCACAGGGATCACAGTCCATTCCCAAAGAGATCAAAGTCCAGTCCCACAGGGATCACAGTCCTGTCCCTCAGGGATCACAGTCCACTCCCGAAAGAATCACAGTCCAGTCCCACACGGATCACAGTCCAGTCCCGATGGGATCACAGTCCAGTCCCAAAGGGATCACAGTCCAGTCCCACAGGTTCACAGTCCAGTCCCACAGGGATAACCGTCCAATCCCACAGGGATCACAGTCCAGTCCCACAGGGATCACAGTCCAGTTCCATAGGGATCACAGTCCAGTTCCACAGGGGTCACAGCCCAGTCCCACAGGGATCACAGTCCAGTCCCACAGGGATCACAGTCCATTCCCAAATATATCAAAGTCCAGTCCCAAAGGGATCACAGTCCTGTCCCACAGGGATCACAGTCCAGTCCCGAAAGAATCATAGTCCAGTCCCACACGGATCACAGTCCAGTCCCGAAGGGATCACAGTCCAGTCCCACAGGGATCACAGTCCAGTACCACAGGTTCACAGTCCTGTCCCAGAGGGATAACAGTCCAATCCCACAGTGATCACAGTCCAGTCCCACAAGTTCACAGTCCAGTCCCACAGGGATAACAGTCCAATCCCACAGGGATCACAGTCCAATCCCACAGTGATCACAGTCCAGTCCCACAAGTTCACAGTCCAGTCCCACAGGGATAACAGTCCAATCCCACAGGGATCACAATCCAGTCCCGAAGGTATCACAGTCCAGTCATCCGAGGAATCTCAGTCCAGTCCCACCGGGATCAAAGTCCAGTCCCACAAGGATCACAGTCCAGTCCCATAGGGATCACAGACCTATCCCACAGGGATCACAGTCCAGTCCCACAGGGATCACAATCCAGTCCCACAGGGGACACAGTCCAGTCGCACAGGTTTCACAGTCCAGTCCCACAGGGATCACAGTCCTACCCCACAGGGGTCACAGTCCAGTCCGACAGGGATCACAGTCCAGTCCGAAAGGGATCACAGTCCAGTCCAACAAGTGTCACAGTCCAGTCCCACAGAGCGGGTGTACAGTCACACAGGGATCAAAGTCCAGTCCGACACGGATCACAGACCTGCCCACAGTGGTCAGAGTCCAGTGCCATCGGGGTCAGATTCCAGTGCCACAGGGGTCAGAATCCAGTGCCACAGGGGTCACAGTCCAGTGCCACAGGGAACACCGTCCAATCCCACAGTGATCACTGTCCTGTCCCACAAGGATGTCATTCCGGTCCCACAGTTATTACAGTCAAGTCCAACAGTGATCACAGTCCATTCCCACAGGGGTCACAGTCCAGTACCACAGGGATCACAGTCCAGTCCCACAGGGATCACATCCAGTTCCACAGGGATCACTGTCCAGTTCCACAGGGGTCACAGTCCAGTCCCACAGGGATCACAGTCCAGTCTAACAGGAATCACAGTCCAGTACGACGGAGATAACAGTCCAGTCGCACAGGGATCACAGCCCAGTCCCGAACCGATCACAGTCCAGTCCCACATGGATCACAGTCCAGTCCCGAAGGGATAACAGTCCAGTGCAACAGGGAACACAGTTTAATCCCACATTGATCACCGTCCTGTCCCACAAGGATCTCATTCCTGTCCCACAGGAATCACAGTCCAGTCCCACAGGGGTTACAGTCCAGTCCCACAATGATCACAATCCAGATGAACAGGGATCACAGTCCAGTCCAACATAGATCATAGTCAAGTCCCACATGGATCACAGTCCAGCGCCACAGGGTTTACAGTCCAGGCCCACTGGGGTCACATTCCTGTCTCACAGGTTCACAGTGCAGTCCCACAGTGATCACCGTCCTGTCCCACAAGGATCTCATTCCTGTCCCACTGGGATCATATTTCAGTCCCACAGGGATCACAGTCCATTCCCAAAGAGATCAAAGTCCAGTCCCACAGGGATCACAGTCCTGTCCCACAGGGATCACAGTCCAGTCCCGAAAGAATCACAGTCCAGTCCCACACGGATCACAGTCCAGTCCCGGTGGGATCACAGTCCAGTCCCACAGGGATCACAGTCCAGTCCCACAGGTTCACAGTGCAGTCCCACAGGTATAACAGTTCAATCCCACAGTGATCACAGTCCAGTCCCACAAGTTCACAGTCCAGTCCCACAGGGATAACCGTCCAATCCCACAGGGATCACAGTCCAGTCCCACAGGGATCACAGTCCAGTTCCATAGGGATCACAGTCCAGTTCCACAGGGATCACAGTCCAGTCCCACAGGGATCACAGTCCAGTCCGCCAGGGATAACAGTCCAGTCCCACAGGGATCACAGTCCAGTCCCACAGGGATCACAGTCCAGTCCCACAGGTTCACAGTCCAGTCCCACAGGGATAACAGTCCAATCCCACAGTGATCACAGTCCAGTCCCACAAGTTCACAGTCTAGTCCCACAGGGATAACAGTCCAATCCAACAAGGATCTCATTCCTGTCCCACAGGGATCATATTTCAGTCCCACAGGGATCACAGTCCATTCCCAAAGAGATCAAAGTCCAGTCCCAAAGGGATCACAGTCCTGTCCCACAGGGATCACAGTCCAGTCCCGAAAGAATCACAGTCCAGTCCCACACGGATCACAGTCCAGTCCCGAAGGGATCACAGTCCAGTCCCACAGGTTCATAGTCCAGTCCCAGAGGGATAACAGTCCAATCCCACAGAGATCACAGTCCAGTCCCACAAGTTCACAGTCCAGTCCCACAGGGATAACAGTCCAATCCCACAGGGAACACAGTCCAATCTCACATGATCACCGTCTTGCCCCACAAGGATCACAGTCCAGTCACACAGGGGTCACAGTGCAGTCACGCAAGGATCACAGTTCAGTCCCACAGGGATCACAGTCCAGTGCCAATGGGATTACAGTCCTGTGCCACTGTGCGGGTGTCCAGTCCCACAAGGATCACAGTCCTGCCCACAGGGGTCAGAGTCCAGTGCTACAGGGGCAGAGTACAGTGCCACAGGATTCACAGTCCAGTACACAGGGAACACAGTTTAATCCCACATTGATCACTGTCCTGTCACACAAGGATCTCATTCCTGTCCCACAGGAATCACAGTCCAGTCCCACAGGGGTCACAGTCCAGTCCCACAATGATCACAATCCAGACGAACAGGGATCACAGTCCAGTCCCACATAGATCATAGTCAAGTCCCACATGGATCACAGACCAGCGCCACAGGGTTTACAGTCCAGGCCCACTGGGGTCACATTCCTGTCTAACAGGGATCACAGTGCAGTCCCACAGTGATCACCGTCCTGTCCCACAAGGATCTCATTCCTGTCCCACTGTGATCATATTTCAGTCCCACAGGGATCACAGTCCATTCCCAAAGAGATCAAAGGCCAGTCCCACAGGGATCACAGTCCTGTCCCTCAGGGATCACAGTCCCGTCCCGATGGGATCACAGTCCAGTCCCACAGGGATCACTGTCCAGTCCCACAGGTTCACAGTCCAGTCCCACAGGGATAACAGTTCAATCCCACAGTGATCACAGTCCAGTCCCATAAGTTCACAGTCCAGTCCCACAGGGATAACCGTCCAATCCCACAGGGATCACAGTCCAGTCCCACAGGGATCACAGTCCAGTTCCATAGGGATCACAGTCCAGTTCCACAGGGGTCACAGTCCAGTCCCACAGGGATCACAGTCCAGTCCCACAGGGATCACAGTCCAGTCCGACAGGGATAACAGTCCAGTTCCACAGGGATCACAGTCCAGTCCCACAGGGATCACAGTCCAGTCCTACAGGTTCACAGTCCAGTCCCACAGGGTTCACAGTCCAGTCCCAGAGGGATAACAGTCCAATCCCACAGTGATCACAGTCCAGTCCCACAAGTTCACAGTCCAGTTTCACAGGGATAACAGTCCAATACGACAAGGATCTCATTCCTGTCCCACAGGGATCATATTTCAGTCCCACAGGGATCACAGTCCATTCCCAAAGATATCAAAGTCCAGTCCCAAAGGGATCACAGTCCTGTCCCACAGGGATCACAGTCCAGTCCCGAAAGAATCATAGTCCAGTCCCACACGGATCACAATCCAGTCCCGAAGGGATCACAGTCCAGTCCCACAGGGATCACAGTCCAGTCCCACAGGTTCACAGTCCAGTCCCAGAGGGATAACAGTACAATCCCACAGTGATCACAGTCCAGTCCCACAAGTTCACAGTCCAGTCCCACAGGGATAACAGTCCAATCCCACAGGGATCACAGTCCAATCCCACAGTGATCACAGTCCAGTCCCACAAGTTCACAGTCCAGTCCCACAGGGATAACAGTCCAATCCCACAGGGATCACAATCCAGTCCCGAAGGTATCACAGTCCAGTCATCCGAGGAATCTCAGTCCAGTCCCACCGGGATCAAAGTCCAGTCCCACAAGGATCACAGTCCAGTCCCATAGGTATCATAGACCTATCCCACAGGGATCACAGTCCAGTCCCACAGGGATCACAATCCAGTCCCACAGGGGACACAGTCCAGTCGCACAGGTTTCACAGTCCAGTCCCACAGGGATCACAGTCCTACCCCACAGGGGTCACACTCCAGTCCGACAGGGATCACACTCCAGTCCGAAAGGGATCACAGTCCAGTCCGACAGGTGTCACAGGCCAGTCCCACAGAGCGGTTGTACAGTCACACAGGGATCAATGTCCAGTCCGACACGGATCACAGACCTGCCCACAGGGGTCAGAGTTCAGTGCCACAGGGGTCAGAGTACAGTGCCACAGCGTTCACAGTCCAGTACACAGGGAAGACCGTTTAATCCCACATTGATCATCGTCCTGTCCCACAAGGATCTCATTCCTGTCCCACAGGAATCACAGTCCAGTCCCACAGGGGTTACAGTCCAGTCCCACAATGATCACAGTCCAGACGAACAGGGATCACAGTCCAGTCCAACATGGATCATAGTCAAGTCCCACATGGATCACAGTCCAGCGCCACAGGCTTTACATCCAGGTCCACTGGGGTCACATTCCTGTCTCACAGGGATCAAAGTCTGGTCTCACGGGGATCAATGTCCAGTCCCACAGGGATCACAGCCCTTCCCACAGTGGTCAGAGTCCAGTAACACAGGAGTCACAGTCCAGTGCCACAGGGTTCACAGTCCAGTCACACAGTGAACTCAGTCCAATCCCACAGTGATCACCGTCCTGTCCCACAAGGATCTCATTCCTGTCCCACAGGGATCATATTTCAGTCCCACAGGGATCACAGTCCATTCCCAAAGAGATCAAAGTCCAGTCCCACAGGGATCACAGTCCTTTCCCGCAGGGATCATAGTCCAGTCCCGAAAGAATCACAGTCCAGTCCCACACGGATCACAGTCCATTCCCGAAGGGATCACAGTCCAGTCCCACAGGGTTCACAGTCCAGTCCCACAGGTTCAAGTCCAGTCCCACAGGGATAACAGTCCAATCCCACAGTGATCACAGTCCAGTCCCACAGGTTCACAGTCCAGTCCCACAGGGATAACAGTCCAATCCCACAGTGATCACAGTCCAGTCCCACAAGTTCACAGACCAGTCCCACAGGGATAACAGTCCAATCCCACAGGGATCACAATCCAGTCCCGAAGGGATCACAGTCCAGTCATCAGAGGAATCTCAGTCCAGTCCCACAGGGATCAAAGTCCAGTCCCACAAGGATCACAGTCCAGTCCCATAGGGATCACAGACCTATCCCAGAGGGATCACAGTCCAGTCCCACAGGGATCACAATCCAGTCCCACAGGGGACACAGTCCAGTCGCACACGGTTCACAGTCCATTCCCACAGGGATCACAGTCCAGTCCCACAGAGATCACAGTCCAGTCCCACAGGGATCACAGTCCAGTCCCACACGGATCACACACCTGCCCACAGGGGTCAGAGTCCAGTGCCATCGGGGTCAGATTCCAGTGCCACAGGGGTCAGAGTCCAGTGCCACAGGGGTCACAGTCCAGTGCCACAGGGAACACAGTCCAATCCCACAGTGATCACCGTCCTGTCCCACAAGGATGTCATTCCGGTCCCACAGGTATCACAGTCAAGTCCAACAGTGATCACAGTCCATTCCCACAGGGGGTCACAGTCCAGTAACACAGGGATCACAGTCCAGTCCCACAGGGATCACAGTCCAGTCCCACAGGGATCACAGTCCAGTTCCACAGGGGTCACAGTCCAGTCCCATAGGGATAACAGTCCAGTCCCACAGGGATCACAGTCCAGTCCCGAAGCGATCACAGTCCAGTCCCACATGGATCACAGTCCAGTCCCGAAGGGATAACAGTCCAGTGCCACAGGGAACACAGTCCAATCCAACATGATCACCGTCTTGCTCCACCAAGGATCACAGTCCAGTCTAACAGGGGTCAGAGTGCAGTCACGCAAGGATCACAGTCCAGTCCCACAGGGATCACAGTCCAGTTCCCATGGGATTACAGTCCTGTCCCACTGTGCGGGTATCCAGTCCCACAAGGATCACAGTCCTGCCCACAGCGGTCAGAGTCCAGTGCCACAGGGGTAAGAGTACAGTGTAACAGGGGTCAGAGTACAGTGCACAGGGGTCAGAGTACAGTGCCACAGCGTTCACAGTCCAGTACACAGGGAACACCGTTTAATCCCACATTGATCACCGTCCTGTCCCACAAGGATCTCATTCCTGTCCCACAGGAATCACAGTCCAGTCCCACAGGGGTTACAGTACAGTCCCACAATGATCACAGTCCAGACGAACAGGGATCACAGTCCAGTCCAACATGGATCATAGTCAAGTCCCACATGGATCACAGACCAGCGCCACAGGCTTTACATCCAGGCCCACTGGGGTCACATTCCTGTCTCACAGGGATCAAAGTCTGTTCTCACGGTGATCAATGTTCAGTCCCACAGGGATCACAGCCCTTCCCACAGGGGTCAGAGTCCAGTAGCACAGGAGTCAGAGTCCAGTGCCACATGGTTCACAGTCCAGTCACACAGTGAACTCAGTCCAATCCCACAGTGATCACCGTCCTGTCCCACAAGGATCTCATTCCTGTCCCACAGGGATCATATTTCAGTCCCACAGGGATCACAGTCCATTCCCAAAGAGATCAAAGTCCAGTCCCACAGGGATCACAGTCCTGTCCCACAGGGATCACAGTCCAGTCCCGAAAGAATCACAGTCCAGTCCCACACGGATCACAGTCCAGTCCCGAAGGGATCACAGTCCAGTCCCACAGGGATCACAGTCCAGTCCCACAGGTTCACAGTCAAGTCCCACAGGGATAACAGTCCAATCCCACAGTGATCACAGTCCAGTCCCACAAGTTCGCAGTCCAGTCCCACAGGGATAACAGTCCAATCCCACAGGGATCACAATCCAGTCCCGAAGGGATCACAGTCCAGTTTCCGAGGAATCTCAGTCCAGTCCCACAGGGATCAAAGTCCAGTCGCACAAGGATCACAGTCCAGTCCCATAGGGATCACAGACCTATCCCACAGGGATCACAGTCCAGTCCCACAGGGATCACAATCCTGTCCCACAGGGGACACAGTCCAGTCGCACAGGTTTCACAGTGCAGTCCCACAGAGATCACAGTCCTACCCCACAGGGGTCATAGTCCAGTCCGACAGGGATCACAGTCCAGTCCGAAAGGGATCACAGTCCAGTCCAACAGGTGTCACAGTCCAGTCCCACAGAGCGGGTGTACAGTCACACAGGGATCAAAGTCCAGTCCGACACGAATCACAGACCTGCCCACAGGGGTCAGAGTCCAGTGCCATCGGGATCAGATTCCAGTGCCACAGGGGTCAGAATCCAGTGCCACAGGGGTCACAGTCCAGTGCCACAGGGAACACCGTCCAATCCCACAGTGATCACTGTCCTGTCCCACAAGGATGTAATTCCGGTCCCACAGTTATTACAGTCAAGTCCAACAGTGATCACAGTCCATTCCCACAGGGGTCACAGTCCAGTACCACAGGGATCACAGTCCAGTCCCACAGGGATCACATCCAGTTCCATAGGGATCACTGTCCAGTTCCACAGGGGTCACAGTCCAGTCCCACAGGGATCACAGTCCAGTCTAACAGGGATCACAGTCCAGTCCGACGGAGATAACAGTCCAGTCGCACAGGGATCACAGCCCAGTCCCGAAGCGATCACAGTCCAGTCCCACATGGATCACAGTCCAGTCCCGAAGGGATCACAGTCCAGTTCCCATGGGATTACAGTCCTGTCCCACTGTGCGGGTATCCAGTCCCACAAGGATCACAGTCCTGCCCACAGCGGTCAGAGTCCAGTGCCACAGGGGTAAGAGTACAGTGTAACAGGGGTCAGAGTACAGTGCACAGGGGTCAGAGTACAGTGCCACAGCGTTCACAGTCCAGTACACAGGGAACACCGTTTAATCCCACATTGATCACCGTCCTGTCCCACAAGGATCTCATTCCTGTCCCACAGGAATCACAGTCCAGTCCCACAGGGGTTACAGTACAGTCCCACAATGATCACAGTCCAGACGAACAGGGATCACAGTCCAGTCCAACATGGATCATAGTCAAGTCCCACATGGATCACAGACCAGCGCCACAGGCTTTACATCCAGGCCCACTGGGGTCACATTCCTGTCTCACAGGGATCAAAGTCTGTTCTCACGGTGATCAATGTTCAGTCCCACAGGGATCACAGCCCTTCCCACAGGGGTCAGAGTCCAGTAGCACAGGAGTCAGAGTCCAGTGCCACATGGTTCACAGTCCAGTCACACAGTGAACTCAGTCCAATCCCACAGTGATCACCGTCCTGTCCCACAAGGATCTCATTCCTGTCCCACAGGGATCATATTTCAGTCCCACAGGGATCACAGTCCATTCCCAAAGAGATCAAAGTCCAGTCCCACAGGGATCACAGTCCTGTCCCACAGGGATCACAGTCCAGTCCCGAAAGAATCACAGTCCAGTCCCACACGGATCACAGTCCAGTCCCGAAGGGATCACAGTCCAGTCCCACAGGGATCACAGTCCAGTCCCACAGGTTCACAGTCAAGTCCCACAGGGATAACAGTCCAATCCCACAGTGATCACAGTCCAGTCCCACAAGTTCGCAGTCCAGTCCCACAGGGATAACAGTCCAATCCCACAGGGATCACAATCCAGTCCCGAAGGGATCACAGTCCAGTTTCCGAGGAATCTCAGTCCAGTCCCACAGGGATCAAAGTCCAGTCGCACAAGGATCACAGTCCAGTCCCATAGGGATCACAGACCTATCCCACAGGGATCACAGTCCAGTCCCACAGGGATCACAATCCTGTCCCACAGGGGACACAGTCCAGTCGCACAGGTTTCACAGTGCAGTCCCACAGAGATCACAGTCCTACCCCACAGGGGTCATAGTCCAGTCCGACAGGGATCACAGTCCAGTCCGAAAGGGATCACAGTCCAGTCCAACAGGTGTCACAGTCCAGTCCCACAGAGCGGGTGTACAGTCACACAGGGATCAAAGTCCAGTCCGACACGAATCACAGACCTGCCCACAGGGGTCAGAGTCCAGTGCCATCGGGATCAGATTCCAGTGCCACAGGGGTCAGAATCCAGTGCCACAGGGGTCACAGTCCAGTGCCACAGGGAACACCGTCCAATCCCACAGTGATCACTGTCCTGTCCCACAAGGATGTAATTCCGGTCCCACAGTTATTACAGTCAAGTCCAACAGTGATCACAGTCCATTCCCACAGGGGTCACAGTCCAGTACCACAGGGATCACAGTCCAGTCCCACAGGGATCACATCCAGTTCCATAGGGATCACTGTCCAGTTCCACAGGGGTCACAGTCCAGTCCCACAGGGATCACAGTCCAGTCTAACAGGGATCACAGTCCAGTCCGACGGAGATAACAGTCCAGTCGCACAGGGATCACAGCCCAGTCCCGAAGCGATCACAGTCCAGTCCCACATGGATCACAGTCCAGTCCCGAAGGGATAACAGTCCAGTGCAACAGGGAACACAGTCCAATCTCACATGATCACCGTCTTGCCCCACAAGGATCACAGTCCAGTCACACAGGGGTCACAGTGCAGTCACGCAAGGATCACAGTCCAGTCCCACAGGGATCATATTTCAGTCCCACAGGGATCACAGTCCAGTCCAACATAGATCATAGTCAAGTCCCACATGGATCACAGTCCTGTCCCACAGGGATCACAGTCCAGTCCAGAAAGAATCACAGTCCAGTCCCACACGGATCACAGTCCAGTCCCGAAGGGATCACAGTCCAGTCCCACAGGGATCACAGTCCAGTCCCACAGGTTCACAGTCCAGTCCCACAGGGATAACAGTCCAATGCCACAGTGATCACAGTCCAGTCCCACAAGTTCACAGTCCAGTCCCACAGGGATCACAGTCCAGTCCCGAAGCGATCACAGTCCAGTCCCACATGGATCACAGTCCAGTCCCGAAGGGATAACAGTCCAGTGCCACAGGGAACACAGTCCAATCCCACATGATCACCGTCTTGCTCCACCAAGTATCACAGTCCAGTCTAACAGGGGTCACAGTGCAGTCACGCAAGGATCACAGTCCAGTCCCACAGGGATCACAGTCCAGTCCCAATGGGATTACAGTCCTGTCCCACTGTGCGGGTGTCCAGTCCCACAAGGATCACAGTCCTGCCCACAGGGGTCAGAGTCCAGTAACACAGGAGTCACAGTCCAGTGCCACAGCGTTCACAGTCCAGTACACAGGGAAGACCGTTTAATCCCACATTGATCATCGTCCTGTCCCACAAGGATCTCATTCCTGTCCCACAGGAATCACAGTCCAGTCCCACAGGGGTTACAGTCCAGTCCCACAATGATCACAGTCCAGACGAACAGGGATCACAGTCCAGTCCAACATGGATCATAGTCAAGTCCCACATGGATCACAGTCCAGCGCCACAGGCTTTACATCCAGGTCCACTGGGGTCACATTCCTGTCTCACAGGGATCAAAGTCTGGTCTCACGGGGATCAATGTCCAGTCCCACAGGGATCACAGCCCTTCCCACAGTGGTCAGAGTCCAGTAACACAGGAGTCACAGGCCAGTGCCACAGGGTTCACAGTCCAGTCACACAGTGAACTCAGTCCAATCCCACAGTGATCACCGTCCTGTCCCACAAGGATCTCATTCCTGTCCCACAGGGATCATATTTCAGTCCCACAGGGATCACAGTCCATTCCCAAAGAGATCAAAGTCCAGTCCCACAGGGATCACAGTCCTTTCCCGCAGGGATCATAGTCCAGTCCCGAAAGAATCACAGTCCAGTCCCACACGGATCACAGTCCATTCCCGAAGGGATCACAGTCCAGTCCCACAGGGTTCACAGTCCAGTCCCACAGGTTCAAGTCCAGTCCCACAAGGATAACAGTCCAATCCCACAGTGATCACAGTCCAGTCCCACAGGTTCACAGTGCAGTCCCACAGGGATAACAGTCCAATGCCACAGTGATCACAGTCCAGTCCCACAAGTTCACAGTCCAGTCCCACAGGGATAACAGTCCAATCCCACAGGGATCACAATCCAGTCCCGAAGGGATCACAGTCCAGTCATCAGAGGAATCTCAGTCCAGTCCCACAGGGATCAAAGTCCAGTCCCACAAGGATCACAGTCCAGTCCCATAGGGATCACAGACCTATCCCAGAGGGATCACAGTCCAGTCCCACAGGGATCACAATCCAGTCCCACAGGGGACACAGTCCAGTCGCACACGGTTCACAGTCCATTCCCACAGGGATCACAGTCCAGTCCCACAGAGATCACAGTCCAGTCCCACAGGGATCACAGTCCAGTCCCACACGGATCACAGACCTGCCCACAGGGGTCAGAGTCCAGTGCCATCGGGGTCAGATTCCAGTGCCACAGGGGTCAGAGTCCAGTGCCACAGGGGTCACAGTCCAGTGCCACAGCGAACACAGTCCAATCCCACAGTGATCACCGTCCTGTCCCACAAGGATGTCATTCCGGTCCCACATTATCACAGTCAAGTCCAACAGTGATCACAGTCCATTCCCACAGGGGTCACAGTCCAGTAACACAGGGATCACAGTCCAGTCCCACAGGGATCACAGTCCAGTCCCACAGGGATCACAGTCCAGTTCCACAGGGGTCACAGTCCAGTCCCACAGGGATAACAGTCCAGTCCCACAGGGATCACAGTCCAGTCCCGAAGCGATCACAGTCCAGTCCCACATGGATCACAGTCCAGTCCCGAAGGGATAACAGTCCAGTGCCACAGGGAACACAGTCCAATCCCAGATGATCACCGTCTTGCTCCACCAAGGATCACAGTCCAGTCTAACAGGGGTCAGAGTGCAGTCACGCAAGGATCACAGTCCAGTCCCACAGGGATCACAGTCCAGTTCCCATGGGATTACAGTCCTGTCCCACTGTGCGGGTAACCAGTCCCACAAGGATCACAGTCCTGCCCACAGCGGTCAGAGTCCAGTGCCATAGGGGTAAGAGTACAGTGCCACAGCGTTCACAGTCCAGTACACAGGGAACACCGTTTAATCCCACATTGATCACCGTCCTGTCCCACAAGGATCTCATTCCTGTCCCACAGGAATCACAGTCCAGTCCCACAGGGGTTACAGTACAGTCCCACAATGATCACAGTCCAGACGAACAGGGATCACAGTCCAGTCCAACATGGATCATAGTCAAGTCCCACATGGATCACAGACCAGCGCCACAGGCTTTACATCCAGGCTCACTGGGGTCACATTCCTGTCTCACAGGGATCAAAGTCTGGTCTCACGGTGATCAATGTTCAGTCCCACAGGGATCACAGCCCTTCCCACAGGGGTCAGAGTCCAGTAGCACAGGAGTCAGAGTCCAGTGCCACATCGTTCACAGTCCAGTCACACAGTGAACTCAGTCCAATCCCACAGTGATCACCGTCCTGTCCCACAAGGATCTCATTCCTGTCCCACAGGGATCATATTTCAGTCCCACAGGGATCACAGTCCATTCCCAAAGAGATCAAAGTCCAGTCCCACAGGGATCACAGTCCTGTCCCACAGGGATCACAGTCCAGTCCCGAAAGAATCACAGTCCAGTCCCACACGGATCACAGTCCAGTCCCGAAGGGATCACAGTCCAGTCCCACAGGGATCACAGTCCAGTCCCACAGGTTCACAGTCAAGTCCCACAGGGATAACAGTCCAATCCCACAGTGATCACAGTCCAGTCCCACAAGTTCACAGTCCAGTCCCACAGGGATAACAGTCCAATCCCACAGGGATCACAATCCAGTCCCGAAGGGATCACAGTCCAGTCATCCGAGGAATCTCAGTCCAGTCCCACAGGGATCAAAGTCCAGTCCCACAAGGATCACAGTCCAGTCCCATAGGGATCACAGACCTATCACACAGGGATCACAGTCCAGTCCCACAGGGATCACAATCCAGTCCCACAGGGGACACAGTCTAGTCGCACAGTTTTCACAGTGCAGTCCCACAGAGATCACAGTCCTACCCCACAGGGGTCATAGTCCAGTCCGACAGGGATTACAGTCCAGTCCGAAAGGGATCACAGTCCAGTCCAACAGGTGTCACAGTCCAGTCCCACAGAGCGGGTGTACAGTCACACAGGGATCAAAGTCCAGTCCGACACGAATCACAGACCTGCCCACAGGGGTCAGAGTCCAGTGCCATCGGGGTCAGATTCCAGTGCCACAGGGGTCAGAACCCAGTGCCACAGGGGTCACAGTCCAGTGCCACAGGGAACACCGTCCAATCCCACAGTGATCACTGTCCTGTCCCACAAGGATGTCATTCCGGTCCCACAGGTATTACAGTCAAGTCCAACAGTGATCACAGTCCATTCCCACAGGGGTCACAGTTCAATACCACAGGGATCACAGTCCAGTCCAACAGGGATCACATCCAGTTCCATAGGGATCACTGTCCAGTTCCACAGGGGTCACAGTCCAGTCCCACAGGGATCACAGTCCAGTCTAACAGGGATCACAGTCCAGTCCGACAGAGATAACAGTCCAGTTGCACAGGGATCACAGCCCAGTCCCGAAGCGATCACAGTCCAGTCCCACATGGTTCACAGTCCAGTCCCGAAGGGATAACTGTCCAGTGCAACAGGGAACACAGTCCAATCTCACATGATCACCGTCTTGCCCCACAAGTATCACAGTCCAGTCACACAGGGGTCACAGTGCAGTCACGCAAGGATCACAGTCCAGTCCCACAGGGATCACAGTCCAGTCCCAATGGGATTACAGTCCTGTGCCACTGTGCGGGTGTCCAGTCCCACAAGGATCACAGTCCTGCCCACAAGGGTCAGAGTCCAGTGCCACAGGGGCAGAGTACATTGCCACAGGATTCACAGTCCAGTACACAGGGAACACAGTTTAATCCCACATTGATCACCGTCCTGTCCCACAAGGATCTCATTCCTGTCCCACAGGAATCACAGTCCAGTCCCACAGGGGTTACAGTCCAGTCCCACAATGATCACAGTCCAGACGAACAGGGATCACAGTCCAGTCCCACAATGATCACAGTCCAGACGAACAGGGATCACAGTCCAGTCCCACAATGATCACAGTCCAGACGAACAGGGATCACAGTCCAGTCCCGAAAGAATCACAGTCCAGTCCCACACGGATCACAGTCCAGTCCCGAAGGTATCACAGTCCAGTCCCACAGGGATCACAGTCCAGTCCCACAGGTTCACAGTCCAGTCCCACAGGGATAACAGTCCAATGCCACAGTGATCACAGTCCAGTCCCACAAGTTCACAGTCCAGTCCCACAGGGATAACAGTCCAATCACACAGGGATCACAGTCCAGTCCCACAGGGATCACAGTCCAGTTCCATAGGGATCACAGTCCAGTTCCACAGGGGTCACAGTCCAGTCCCACAGGGATCACAGTCCAGTCCCACAGGGATCACAGTCCAGTCCAACAGGGATCACAGTCCAGTCCCACAGGGATCACAGTCCAGTCCCACAGAGCGGGTGTACAGTCCCCCAGGGATCACAGTCCAGTCCAACACGGATCACAGACCTGCCCACAGGGGTCAGAGTCCAGTGCCATCGTGGTCAGATTCCAGTGCCACAGGGGTCAGAGTCCAGTGCCACAGGGGTCACAGTCCAGTGCCACGGGGAACGCAGTCCAATCCCACAGAGATCACCGTCCTGTCCCACAAGGATGTCATTCCCGTCCCACAGGAGTCACCGTCCAGTCCCACATGGATCACAGTCCAGTCCCACAGGAATCACAGTCCAGTCCGACAGGGATAACAGTCCAGTCCCACAGGGATCACAGTCCAGTCCCGAAGCGATCACAGTCCAGTCCCACATGGATCACAGTCCAGTCCCACAGGGATAACAGTCCAGTCCCACATGGATCACAGTCCAGTCCCGAAGGGATAACAGTCCAGTGCCACAGGAATCACAGTCCAGTCCCACAGGGATAACAGTCCAGTCCCACATGGATCACAGTCCAGTCCCGAAGGGATAACAGTCCAGTGCCACAGGGATCACAGTCCAGTCCCACAGGGATCACAGTCCAATCCCACAGGGATCACAGTCCAGTTCCACAGGGGTCACAGTCCAGTCCCACAGGGATCACAGTCCCGTCGCACAGGGATCACAGTCCAGTCCCGAAGCGATCACAGTCCAGTGCCACAGGGAACACAGTCCAATCTCACATGATCACCGTCTTGCCCCACAAGGATCACAGTCCAGTCACACAGGGGTCACAGTGCAGTCACGCAAGGATCACAGTCCAGTCCCACAGGGATCACAGTCCAGTCCCAATGGGATTACAGTCCTGTCCCACTGTGCGGGTGTCCAGTCCCACAAGCATCACAGTCCTGCCCACAGGAGTCAGAGTCCAGTGCCACAGGGGCAGAGTACTGTGCCACATGATTCACAGTCCAGTACACAGGGAACACAGTTTAATCCCACATTGATCACCGTCCTGTCCCACAAGGATCTCATTCCTGTCCCACAGGAATCACAGTCCAGTCCCACAAGGGTTACAGTCCAGTCCCACAATGATCACAATCCAGACGAACAGGGATCACAGTCCAGTCCAACATAGATCAAAGTCAAGTCCCACATGGATCACAGTCCAGTGCCACAGGGTTTACAGTCCAGGCACACTGGGGTCACATTCCTGTCTCACAGGATCACAGTGCAGTCCCACAGTGATCACCGTCCTGTCCCACAAGGATCTCATTCCTGTCCCACTGGGATCATATTTCAGTCCCACAGGGATCACAGTCCATTCCAAAGAGATCAAAGTCCAGTCCCACAGGGATCACAGTCCTGTCCCACAGGGATCACAGTCCAATCCCGAAAGAATCACAGTCCAGTCGCACACAGATCACAGTCCAGTCCCGATGGGATCACAGTCCAGTCCCACAGGGATCACAGTCCAGTCCCACAGGTTCACAGTCCAGTCCCACAGGGATAACAGTTCAATCCCACAGTGATCACAGTCCAGTCCCACAAGTTCACAGTCCAGTCCCACAGGGATAACCGTCCAATCCCACAGGGATCACAGTCCAGTCCCACAGGGATCACAGTCCAGTTCCATAGGGATCACAGTCCAGTTCCACAGGGGTCACAGTCCAGTCCCACAGGGATCACAGTCCAGTCCCACAGGGATCACAGTCCAGTCCGCCAGGGATAACAGTCCAGTCCCACAGGGATCACAGTCCAGTCCCACAGGGATCACAGTCCAGTCCCACAGGGATCACAGTCCAGTCCCACAGGGATAACAGTCCAATCCCACAGTGATCACAGTCCAGTCCCACAAGTTCACAGTCCAGTCCCACAGGGATAACAGTCCAATCCAACAAGGATCTCATTCCTGTCCCACAGGGATCATATTTCAGTCCCACAGGGATCACAGTCCATTCCCAAAGAGATCAAAGTCCAGTCCCAAAGGGATCACAGTCCTGTCCCACAGGGATCACAGTCCAGTCCCGAAAGAATCACAGTCCAGTCCCACACGGATCACAGTCCAGTCCCGAAGGGATCACAGTCCAGTCCCACAGGGATCACAGTCCAGTCCCACAGGTTCACAGTCCAGTCCCAGAGGGATAACAGTCCAATCCCACAGTGATCACAGTCCAGTCCCACAAGTTCACAGTCCAGTCCCACAGGGATAACAGTCCAATCCCACAGGGAACACAGTCCAATCTCACATGATCACCGTCTTGCCCCACAAGGATCACAGTCCAGTCACACAGGGGTCACAGTGCAGTCACGCAAGGATCACAGTCCAGTCCCACAGGGATCACAGTCCAGTCCCAATGGGATTACAGTCCTGTGCCACTGTGCGGGTGTCCAGTCCCACAAGGATCACAGTCCTGCCCACAGGGGTCAGAGTCCAGTGCGACAGGGGCAGAGTACAGTGCCACAGGATTCACAGTCCAGTACACAGGGAACACAGTTTAATCCCACATTGATCACCGTCCTGTCCCACAAGGATCTCATTCCTGTCCCACAGGAATCACAGTCCAGTCCCACAGGGGTCACAGTCCAGTCCCATAATGATCACAATCCAGACGAACAGGGATCACAGTCCAGTCCAACATAGATCATAGTCAAGTCCCACATGGATCACAGACCAGCGCCACAGGGTTTACAGTCCAGGCCCACTGGGGTCACATTCCTGTCTCACAGGGATCACAGTGCAGTCCCACAGTGATCACCGTCCTGTCCCACAAGGATCTCATTCCTGTCCCACTGTGATCATATTTCAGTCCCACAGGGATCACAGTTCCTTCCCAAAGAGATCAAAGTCCAGTCCCACAGGGATCACAGCCCTGTCCCACAGGGATCACAGTCCAGTCCCGAAAGAATCACAGTCCAGTCCCACACGGATCACAGTCCAGTCCCGATGGGATCACAATCCAGTCCCACAGGGATCACAGTCCAGTCCCACAGGTTCACAGTCCAGTCCCACAGGGATAACAGTTCAATCCCACAGTGATCACAGTCCAGTCCCACAAGTTCACAGTCCAGTCCCACAGGGATAACCGTCCAATCCCACAGGGATCACAGTCAAGTCCCACAGGGATCACAGTCCAGTTCCATAGGGATCACAGTCCAGTTCCACAGGGGTCACAGTCCAGTCCCACAGGGATCACAGTCCAGTGCCACAGGGATCACAGTCCAGGCCGACAGGGATAACAGTCCAGTTCCACAGGGATCACAGTCCAGTCCCACAGGGATCACAGTCCAGTCCTACAGGTTCACAGTCCAGTCCCACAGGGATAACAGTCCATTCCACAGTGATCACAGTCCAGTCCCACAAGTTCACAGTCCAGTCCCACAGGGATAACAGTCCAATCCGACAAGGATCTCATTCCTGTCCCACAGGGATCATATTTCAGTCCCACAGGGATCACAGTCCATTCCCAAAGATATCAAAGTCCAGTCCCAAAGGGATCACAGTCCTGTCCCACAGGGATCACAGTCCAGTCCCGAAAGAATCATAATCCAGTCCCACACGGATCACAGTCCAGTCCCGAAGGGATCACAGTCCAGTCCCACAGGGATCACAGTCCAGTCCCACAGGTTCACAGTCCAGTCCCAGAGGGATAACAGTCCAATCCCACAGTGATCACAGTCCAGTCCCACAAGTTCACAGTCCAGTCCCACAGGGATAACAGTCCAATCCCACAGGGATCACAGTCCAGTCCCACAGGGATCACAGTCCAGTTCCATAGGGATCACAGTCCAGTTCCACAGGGGTCACAGTCCAGTCCCACAGGGATCACAGTCCAGTCCCACAGGGATCACAGCCCAGTCCAACAGGGATCACAGTCCAGTCCCACAGGGATCACAGTCCAGTCCCACAGGGATCACAGTCCAGTCCGACAGGGATAACAGTCCAGTTCCACAGGGATCACAGTCCAGTCCCACAGGGATCACAGTCCAGTCCTATAGGTTCACAGTCCAGTCCCACAGGGATCACAGTCCAGTCTAACAGGGATCACAGTCCAGTCCGACAGAGATAACAGTCCAGTCGCACAGGGATTACAGTCCAGTCCCGAAGCGATCACAGTCCAGTGCCACAGGGAACACAGACCAATCTCACATGATCACCGTCTTGCCCCACAAGGATCACAGTCCAGTCACACAGGGATCACAGTGCAGTCACGCAAAGATCACAGTCCAGTCCCACAGGGATCACAGTCCAGTCCCGAAGGGATAACAGTCCAGTCCCACAGGGATCACAGTCCAGTCCCACAGGGATCACAGTCCAGTCCCACAGGGATCACAGTCCAGTCCCACAGGGATAACAGTCCAATCCCACAGTGATCACAGTCCAGTCCCACAAGTTCACAGTCCAGTCCCACATGGATAACAGTCCAATCCAACAAGGATCTCATTCCTGTCCCACAGGGATCATATTTCAGTCCCACGGGGATCACAGTCCATTCCCAAAGAGATCAAAGTCCAGTCCCAAAGGGATCACAGTCCTGTCCCACAGGGATCACAGTCCAGTAACGAAAGAATCAAAGTCCAGTCCCACACGGATCACAGTCCAGTCCCGATGGGATCACAGTCCAGTCCCACAGGGATCACAGTCCAGTCCCACAGGTTCACAGTCCAGTCCCAGAGGGATAACAGTCCAATCCCACAGTGATCACAGTCCAGTCCCACAAGTTCACAGTCCAGTCCCACAGGGATAACAGTCCAATCCCACAGGGAACACAGTCCAATCTCACATGATCACCGTCTTGCCCCACAAGGATCACAGTCCAGTCACACAGGGGTCACAGTGCAGTCACGCAAGGATCACAGTCCAGTCCCACAGGGATCACAGTCCAGTCCCAATGGGATTACAGTCCTGTGCCACTGTGCGGGTGTCCAGTCCCACAAGGATCACAGTCCTGCCCACAGGGGTCAGAGTCCAGTGCTACAGGGGCAGAGTACAGTGCCACAGGATTCACAGTCCAGTACACAGGGAACACAGTTTAATCCTACATTGATCACCGTCCTGTCCCACAAGGATCTCATTCCTGTCCCACAGGAATCACAGTCCAGTCCCACAGGGGTCACAGTCCAGTCCCATAATGATCACAATCCAGACGAACAGGGATCACAGTCCAGTCCAACATAGATCATAGTCAAGTCCCACATGGATCACAGACCAGCGCCACAGGGTTTACAGTCCAGGCCCACTGGGGTCACATTCCTGTCTCACAGGGATCACAGTACAGTCCCACAGTGATCACCGTCCTGTCCCACAAGGATCTCATTCCTGTCCCACTGTGATCATATTTCAGTCCCACAGGGATCACAGTCCATTCCCAAAGAGATCAAAGTCCAGTCCCACAGGGATCACAGTCCTGTCCCACAGGGATCACAGTCCAGTCCCGAAAGAATCACAGTCCAGTCCCACACGGATCACAGTCCAGTCCCGATGGGATCACAGTCCAGTCCCACAGGGATCACAGTCCAGTCCCACAGGTTCACAGTCCAGTCCCACAGGGATAACAGTTCAATCCCACAGTGATCACAGTCCAGTCCCACAAGTTCACAGTCAAGTCCCATAGGGATAACTGTCCAATCCCACAGGGATCACAGTCCAGTCCCACAGGGATCACAGTCCAGTCCCACAGGGATCACATTCCAGTTCCATAGGGATCACAGTCCAGTTCCACAGGGGTCACAGTCCAGTCCCACAGGGATCACAGTCCAGTGCCACAGGGATCACAGTCCAGTCCGACAGGGATAACAGTCCAGTTCCACAGGGATCACAGTCCAGTCCCACAGGGATCACAGTCCAGTCCTACAGGTTCACAGTCCAGTCCCACAGGGATAACAGTCCATACCACAGTGATCACAGTCCAGTCCCACAAGTTCACAGTCCAGTCCCACAGGGATCATATTTCAGTCCCACAGGGATCACAGTCCATTCCCAAAGAAATCAAAGTCCAGTCCCAAAGGGATCACAGTCCTGTCCCACAGGGATCACAGTCCAGTCCCGAAAGAATCATAATCCAGTCCCACACGGATCACAGTCCAGTCCCGAAGGGATCACAGTCCAGTCCCACAGGGATCACAGTCCAGTCCCACAGGTTCACAGTCCAGTCCCAGAGGGATAACAGTCCAATCCCACAGTGATCACAGTCCAGTCCCACAAGTTCACAGTCCAGTCCCACAGGGATAACAGTCCAATCCCACAGGGATCACAGTCCAGTCCCACAGGGATCACAGTCCAGTGCCACAGGGAACACAGACCAATCTCACATGATCACCGTCTTGCCCCACAAGGATCACAGTCCAGTCACACAGGGATCACAGTGCAGTCACGCAAAGATCACAGTCCAGTCCCACAGGGATCACAGTCCAGTCCCAATGGGATTACAGTCGTGTCCCACTGTGCGGGTGTCCATGTCCCACAAGGATCACAGTCCTGCCCACAGGAGTCAGAGTCCAGTGCCACAGGGGCAGAGTACAGTGCCACAGGATTCACAGTCCAGTACACAGAGAACACAGTTTAATCCCACATTGATCACCGTCCTGTCCCACAAGGATCTCATTCCTGTCCCACAGGAATCACAGTCCAGTCCCACAGGGGTTACAGTCCAGTCCCACAATGATCACAATCCAGACGAACAGGGATCACAGTCCAGTCCAACATAGATCATAGTCAAGTCCCACATGGATCACAGTCCAGCGCCACAGGGTTTACAGTCCAGGCCCACTGGGGTCACATTCCTGTCTCACAGGATCACAGTGCAGTCCCACAGTGATCACCGTCCTGTCCCACAAGGATCTCATTCCTGTCCCACTGGGATCATATTTCAGTCCCACAGGTATCACAGTCCATTCCCAAAGAGATCAAAGTCCAGTCCCACAGGGATCACAGTCCAGTCCCACAGGGATCACAGTCCAATCCCGAAAGAATCACAGTCCAGTCCCACACAGATCACAGTCCAGTCCCGATGGAATCACAGTCCAGTCCCACAGGGATCACAGTCCTGTGCCACAGGTTCACAGTCCAGTCCCACAGGGATAACAGTTCAATCCCACAGTGATCACAGTCCAGTCCCACAAGTTCACAGTCCAGTCCCACAGGGATAACCGTCCAATCCCACAGGGATCACAGTCCAGTCGCACAGGGATCAGAGTCCAGTTCCATAGGGATCACAGTCCAGTTCCACAGGGGTCACAGTCCAGTCCCACAGGGATCACAGTCCAGTCCCACAGGGATCACAGTCCAGTCCGCCAGGGATAACAGTCCAGTCCCACAGGGATCACAGTCCTGTCCCACAGGGATCACAGTCCAGTACCACAGGTTCACAGTCCAGTCCCACAGGGATAACAGTCCAATCCCACAGTGATCACAGTCCAGTCCCACAAGTTCACAGTCCAGTCCCACAGGGATAACAGTCCAATCCAACAAGGATCTCATTCCTGTCCCACAGGGATCATATTTCAGTCCCACAGGGATCACAGTCCATTCCCAAAGAGATCAAAGTCCAGTCCCAAAGGGATCACAGTCCTGTCCCACAGGGATCACAGTCCAGTCCCGAAAGAATCACAGTCCAGTCCCACACGGATCACAGTCCAGTCCCGAAGGGATCACAGTCCAGTCCCACAGGGATCACAGTCCAGTCCCACAGGTTCACAGTCCAGTCCCAGAGGGATAACAGTCCAATCCCACAGTGATCACAGTCCAGTCCCACAAGTTCACAGTCCAGTCCCACAGGGATAACAGTCCAATCCCACAGGGAACACAGTCCAATCTCACATGATCACCGTCTTGCCCCACAAGGATCACAGTCCAGTCACACAGGGGTCACAGTGCAGTCACGCAAGGATCACAGTCCAGTCCCACAGGGATCACAGTCCAGTCCCAATGGGATTACAGTCCTGTGCCACTGTGCGGGTGTCCAGTCCCACAAGGATCACAGTCCTACCACAGGGGTCAGAGTCCAGTGCTACAGGGGCAGAGTACAGTGCCACAGGATTCACAGTCCAGTACGCAGGGAACACAGTTTAATCCCACATTGATCACCGTCCTGTCCCACAAGGATCTCATTCCTGTCCCACAGGAATCACAGTCCAGTCCCACAGGGGTCACAGTCCAGTCCCACAATGATCACAATCCAGACGAACAGGGATCACAGTCCAGTCCAACATAGATCATAGTCAAGTCCCACATGGATCACAGACCAGCGCCACAGGGTTTACAGTCCAGGCCCACTGGGGTCACATTCCTGTCTCACAGGGATCACAGTGCAGTCCCACAGTGATCACCGTCCTGTCCCACAAGGATCTTATCCCTGTCCCACTGTGATCATATTTCAGTCCCACAGGGATCACAGTCCATTCCCAAAGAGATCAAAGTCCAGTCCCACAGGGATCACAGTCCTGTCCCACAGGGATCACAGTCCAGTCCCGAAAGAATCACAGTCCAGTCCCACACGGATCACAGTCCAGTCCCGATGGGATCACAGTCCAGTCCCACAGGGATCACAGTCCAGTCCCACAGGTTCACAGTCCAGTCCCACAGGGATAATAGTTCAATCCCACAGTGATCACAGTCCAGTCCCACAAGTTCACAGTCCAGTCCCACAGGGATAACCGTCCAATCCCACAGGGATCACAGTCCAGTCCCACAGGGATCACAGTCCAGTTCCATAGGGATCACAGTCCAGTTCCACAGGGGTCACAGTCCAGTCCCACAGGGATCACAGTCCAGTCCCACAGGGATCACAGTCCAGTCCGACAGGGATAACAGTCCAGTTCCACAGGGATCACAGTCCAGTCCCACAGGGATCACAGTCCAGTCCTACAGGTTCACAGTCCAGTCCCACAGGGATAACAGTCCAATCCCACAGTGATCACAGTCCAGTCCCACAAGTTCACAGTCCAGTCCCACAGGGATAACAGTCCAATCCGACAAGGATCTCATTCATGTCCCACAGGGATCATATTTCAGTCCCACAGGGATCACAGTCCATTCACAAAGATATCAAAGTCCAGTCCCAAAGGGATCACAGTCCTGTCCCACAGGGATCACAGTCCAATCCCGAAAGAATCATAGTCCAGTCCCACACGGATCACAGTCCAGTCCCACAGGGATCACAGTCCAGTTCCATAGGGATCACAGTCCAGTTCCACAGGGGTCACAGTCCAGTCCCAAAGGGATCACAGTCCAGTCCCACAGGGATCACAGCCCAGTCCAACAGGGATCACAGTCCAGTGCCACAGGGATCACAGTCCAGTCCCACAGAGCGGGTGTACAGTCCCCCAGGGATAACAGTCCAGTCCCACACGGATCACAGACCTGCCCACAGGGGTCAGAGTCCAGTGCCATCGTGGTCAGATTCCAGTGCCACAGGGGTCAGAGTCCAGTGCCACAGGGGTCACAGTCCAGTCCCACAGGGATCACCGTCCTGTCCCACAAGGATGTCATTCCGGTCCCACAGGTATCACAGTCAAGTCCAACAGTGATCACCGTCCATTCCCACAGGGATCACACTCCAGTACCACAGGGATCACAGTGCAGTCCCACAGGGATCACAGTCCAGTCCCACAGGGATCACAGTCCAGTTCGACAGGGGTCACAGTCCAGTCCCACAGGAATCACAGTCCAGTCCCACATGGATCACAGTCCAGTCCGACAGGGATAACAGTCCAGTCCCGAAGCGATCACAGTCCAGTCCTACCTGGATCACAGTCCAGTCCCGAAGGGATAACAGTCCAGTGCCACAGGGATCACAGTCCAGTCCCACTGGGATCACAGTCCAGTCCCACAGGGATCACAGTCCAGTTCCACAGGGGTCACAGTCGAGTCCCACAGGGATCACAGTCCAGTCTAACAGGGATCACAGTCCAGTCCGACAGAGATAACAGTCCAGTCGCACAGGGATCACAGTCTAGTCCCGAAGCGATCACAGTCCAGTCCCACATGGATCACAGTCCCGTCCCGAAGCGATAACAGTCCAGTGCCACAGGGAACAAAGTCCAATCTCACATGATCACCGTCTTGCCCCACAAGGATCACAGTCCAGTCACACAGGGGTCACAGTGCAGTCATGCAAGGATCACAGTCCAGTCCCACAGGGATCACAGTCCAGTCCCAATGGGATTACAGTTCTGTCCCATTGTGCGGGTGTCCAGTCCCACAAGGATCACAGTCCTGCCCACAGGGGTCAGATTCCAGTGCCACAGGGGCAGAGTACAGTGCCACAGGATCCACAGTCCAGTACACAGGGAACACAGTTTAATCCCACATTGATCACCGTCCTGTCCCACAAGGATCTCATTCCTGTCCCACAGGAATCACAGTCCAGTCCCACAGGGGTTACAGTCCAGTCCCACAATGATCACAGACCAGACGAACAGGGATCACAGTCCAGTCCAACATAGATCATAGTCAAGTCCCACATGGATCACAGTCCAGCGCCACAAGGTTTACAGTGCAGGCCCACTGGGGTCACATTCCTGTCTCACAGGGATCACAGTGCAGTCCCACAGTGATCACCGTCCTGTCCCACAAGGATCTCATTCCTGTCCCACAGGGATCATATTTCAGTCCCACAGGGATCACAGTCCATTCCCAAAGAGATCAAAGTCCAGTCCCACAGGGATCACAGTCCTGTCCCACAGGGATCACAGTCCAGTCCCGAAAGAATCATAGTCCAGTCCCACACGGATCACAGTCCAGTCCCGATGGGTTCACAGTCCAGTCCCACAGGGATAACAGTCCAGTCGCACAGGGATCACAGTCCAGTCCCACATGGATCACAGTCCAGTCCCACAGGTTCACAGTCCTGTCCCACAGGGATAACAGTCCAATCCCACAGTGATCACAGTCCAGTCCCACAAGTTCACAGTCCAGTCCCACAGGGATAACAGACCAGTCCAACATGGATCAAAGTCAAGTCCCACATGGATCAAAGTCCAGCGCCACAGGGTTTACAGTCCAGGCCCACTGGGGTCACATTCCTGTCTCACAGGGTTCACAGTCCAGTCCCACAGTGATCACCGTCCTGTCCCTCAAGGATCTCATTCCTGTCCCACAGGGATCATATTTCAGTCCCACAGGGATCACAGTCCATTCCCAAAGAGATCAAAGTCCAGTCCCACAGGGATCACAGTCCTGTCCCACAGGGATCACAGTCCAGTCCCGAAAGAATCACAGTCCAGTCCCACACGGATCACAGTCCAGTCCCGAATGGATCACAGTCCAGTCCCACAGGGATCACAGTCCAGTCCCACAGGTTCACAGTCCAGTCCCACAGGGATAACATACAATCCCACAGTGATCACAGTCCAGTCCCACAAGTTCACAGTCCAGTCCCAAAGGGATAACAGTCCAATCCCACAGGGATCACAATCCAGTCCCGAAGGGATCACAGTCCAGTCATCAGAGGAATCTCAGTTCAGTCCCACAGGGATCAAAGTCCAGGCCCACAAGGATCACAGTCCAGTCCCACAGGGATCACAGTCCAGTCCCACAGGGATCACAGTCCAGTTCCACAGGGGTCACAGTCCAGTCCCACAGGAATCACAGTCCTGTCCCACTGTGCGGGTGTCCAGTCCCACAAGGATCACAGTCCTGCCCACAGTGGTCAGAGTCCAGTGTCACAGGGTTCAGAGTACAGTGCCACAGGGTTCACAGTCCAGTACACAGGGAACACAGTTTAATCCCACATTGATCACCGTCCTCTCCCACAAGGATCTCATTCCTGTCCCACAGGAATCACAGTCCAGTCCCACAGGGGTTACAGCCCAGTCCCACAATGATCACAGTCCAGTCCCACAGGTTCACAGTCCAGTCCCACAGGGATAACAGTCCAATCCCACAGTGATCACAGTCCAGTCCCACAAGTTCACAGTCCAGTCCCAAAGGGATAACAGTCCAATCCCACAGGGATCACAATCCAGTCCCGAAGGGATCACAGTCCAGTCATCAGAGGAATCTCAGTTCAGTCCCACAGGGATCAAAGTCCAGGCCCACAAGGATCACAGTCCAGTCCCACAGGGATCACAGTCCAGTCCCACAGGGATCACAGTCCAGTTCCACAGGGGTCACAGTCCAGTCCCACAGGGATCACAGTCCAGTCCCACAGGGATCACAGTCCAGTCCGACAGGGATAACAGTCCAGTCGCACAGGGATCACAGTCCAGTCCCACATGGATCACAGTCCAGTCCCACAGGTTCACAGTCCTGTCCCACAGGGATAACAGTCCAATCCGACAGGGATCACAGTCCAGTCCCCAAGGGATCACAGTCCAGTTCCATCGGGATCATAGTCCAGTTCCACAGGGGTCACAGTTCAGTCCCACAGCGATCACAGTCCAGTCCCACAGGGATCACAGTCCAGTCCGACAGGGATAACAGTCCAGTCGCACAGGGATCACAGTCCAGTCCAGAAGCGATCACAGTCCAGTCCCACATGGATCACAGTCCAGTCCCGAAGAGATAACAGTCCAGTGCCACAGGGAACCCAGTCCAATCTCACATGATCACCGTCTTGCCCCACAAGGATCACAGTCCAGTCACACAGGGGTCACAGTGCAGTCACGCAAGGATCACAGTCCAGTCCCACAGGGATCACAGTCCAGTCCCAATGGGATTACAGTCCTGTCCCACTGTGCGGGTGTCCAGTCCCACAAGGATCACAGTCCTGCCCACAGGGGTCAGAGTCCAGTGTCACAGGGGTCAGAGTACAGTGCCACAGGGTTCACAGTCCAGTACACAGGGAACACAGTTTAATCCCACATTGATCACCGTCCTCTCCCACAAGGATCTCATTCCTGTCCCACAGGAATCACAGTCCAGTCCCACAGGGGTTACAGCCCAGTCCTACATGGATCACAGTCCAGCGCAACAGGGTTTACAGCCCAGGCCCACTGGGGTCACATTCCTGTCTCACAGGGCTCACAGTCCAGTCCCACAGTGATCACCGTCCTGTCCCTCAAGGATCTCATTCCTGTCCCACAGGGATCATATTTCAGTCCCACAGGGATCATAGTCCATTCCCAAAGAGATCAAAGTCCAGTCCCACAGGGATCACAGTCCTGTCTCACAGGGATCACAGTCCAGTCCCGAAAGAATCACAGTCCAGTCCCACACGGATCACAATCCAGTCCCGAAGGGATCACAGTCCAGTCATCAGAGGAATCTCAGTTCAGTCCCACAGGGATCAAAGTCCAGGCCCACAAGGATCACAGTCCAGTCCCACAGGGATCACAGTCCAGTCCCACAGGGATCACAGTCCAGTTCCACAGGGGTCACAGTCCAGTCCCACAGGGATCACAGTCCAGTCCCACAGGGATCACAGTCCAGTCCGACAGGGATAACAGTCCAGTCCCACAGGCATCACAGTCCAGTCCCGAAGCAAACACAGTCCAGTCCAACATGGATCACAGTCCAGTCCCGATGGGATAACAGTCCAGTGCCACAGGGAACACAGTCCAATCCCACATGATCACCGTCTTGCCCCACAAGGATCATAGTCAAGTCCCACATGGATCACAGTCCAGCGCCACAGGGTTTACAGTCAAGGCCCACTGGGGTCACATTCCTGTCTCACAGGGTTCACAGTCCAGTCCCGCAGTGATCACCGTCCTGTCCCTCAAGGATCTCATTCCTGTCCCACAGGGATCATATTTCAGTCCCACAGGGATCACAGTCCATTCCCAAAGAGATCAAAGTCCAGTCCCACAGGGATCACAGTCCTGTCTCACAGGGATCACAGTCCAGTCCCGAAAGAATCACAGTCCAGTCCCACACGGATCACAATCCAGTCCCGAAGGGATCACAGTCCAGTCATCAGAGGAATCTCAGTTCAGTCCCACAGGGATCAAAGTCCAGGCCCACAAGGATCACAGTCCAGTCCCACAGGGATCACAGTCCAGTCCCACAGGGATCACAGTCCAGTTCCACAGGGGTCACAGTCCAGTCCCACAGGGATCACAGTCCAGTCCCACAGGGATCACAGTCCAGTCCGACAGGGATAACAGTCCAGTCCCACAGGGATCACAGTCCAGTCCCGAAGCAAACACAGTCCAGTCCAACATGGATCACAGTCCAGTCCCGATGGGATAACAGTCCAGTGCCACAGGGAACACAGTCCAATCCCACATGATCACCGTCTTGCCCCACAAGGATCATAGTCAAGTCCCACATGGATCACAGTCCAGCGCCACAGGGTTTACAGTCCAGGCCCACTGGGGTCACATTCCTGTCTCACAGGCTTCACAGTCCAGTCCCACAGTGATCACCGTCCTGTCCCTCAAGGATCTCATTCCTGTCCGACAGGGATCATATTTCAGTCCCACAGGGATCACAGTCCATTCCCAATTAGATCAAAGTCCAGTCCCACAGGGATCACAGTCCTGTCTCACAGGGATCACAGTCCAGTCCCGGAAGAATCACAGTCCAGTCCCACACGGATCACAGTCCAGTCCCGAAGGGATCACAGTCCAGTCCCACAGGGATCACAGTCCAGTCCCACAGGTTCACAGTCCTGTCCCACAGGGATAACAGTCCAATCCCACAGTGATCACAGTCCAGTCCCACAAGTTCACAGTCCAGTCCCACAGGTATAACAGTCCAATCCCACAGGGATCACAATCCAGTCCCACAGGGATCACAGTCCAGTTCCACAGGGGTCATAGTCCAGTCCCACAGGGATCACAGTCCAGTCACACAGGGATCACAGTCCAGTCCGACAGGGATAACAGTCCAGTCCCACAGGGATCACAGTCCAGTCCCGAAGCAAACACAGTCCAGTCCAACATGGATCACAGTCCAGTCCCGAAGGGACAACAGTCCAGTGCCACAGGGAACACAGTCCAATCCCACATGATCACCGTCTTGCCCCACAAGGATCACAGTCCAGTCACACAGGGGTCACAGTGCAGTCAGGCAAGAATCACAGTCCAGACCCACAGGGATCACAGTCCAGTCCCAATGGGATTACAGTCCTGTCCCAGTGTGCGGGTGTCCAGTCCCACAAGGATCACAGTCCTGCCCACAGGGGTCAGAATCCAGTGCCACAGGGGTCAGAGTACAGTGCCACAGGGTTCACAGTCCAGTACACAGGGAACACCTTTTAATCCCACATTGATCACCGTCCTGTCCCACAAGGATCTCATTCCTGTCCCACAGGAATCACAGTACAGTCCCACAAGGGTTACAGTCCAGTCCCACAATGATCACAGTCCAGATGAACAGGGATCACAGTCCAGTCCAACATGGATCATCGTCAAGTCCCACATGGATCACAGTCCAGCGCCACAGGGTTTACAGTCCAGGCCCACTGGGGTCACATTCCTGTCTCACAAGGATCAAAGTCTAGTCTCACGGTGATCAATGTCCAGTCCCACAGGGATCACAGCCCTGCCCACAGTGGTCAGAGTCCAATAACACAGGGGTCAGAGTCCAGTGCCACAGGGTTCACAGTCCAGTCACACGGGGAACTGAGACCAATCCCACATTGATCACAGTCCTGTCCCACAAGGATCTCATTCCTGTCCCACAGGGATCATATTTCAGTCCCACAGGGATCACAAGCCATTCCCAAAGAGATCAAAGTCCAGTCCCACAGGGATCACAGTCCTATCCAACAGGGATCACAGTACAGTCCCGAAAGAATCACAGTCCAGTCCCACAGGGATCACAGTCCAGTCCCGAAGGGATCACAGCCCAGTCCCACAGGGATCACAGTCCAGTACCACAGAGCGGGTGTACAGTCCCACAGGGATCACAGTCCAGTCCCACACGGATCACAGACCTGCCCACAGGGGTCAGTGTCCAGTGCCATCGTGGTCAGATTACAGTGCCACAGGGTTTAGAGTCCAGTGCCACAGGGGTCACAGTCCAGTGCCACAGGGAACACAGTCCAATCCCACAGTGATCACCGTCCTGTCCCACAAAGATGTCATTCCGGTCCCACAGGTATCACAGTCAAGTCCAACAGTGATCACAGTCCATTCCCACAGGGGTCACAGTCCAGTACCACAGGGATCACAGTCCAGTCCCACAGGGAACACAGTCCACTCCCACAGGGATCACAGTCCAGTCCCACAGGGGTCACAGTCCATTCCCACAGAGACCACTGTCCAGTCCCACAGAGTTCACAGTCAAGTCCAACAGTGATCACAGTCCATTCCCACAGGGGTCACAGTCCAGTACCACATGGATTACAGTCCAGTCCCACAGGGATCACAGTCCAGTCCCACAGGGATCACAGTCAAGTCCCAAAGGGGTCACAGTCCAGTCCCACAGGGATGACTGTCCAGATCCACAGAGATCACAGTCTAGTCCCACAGAGTTCACAGTCCAGTCCCACAGTGGTCACAGTCCTGTCCCACAGGTTCACAGTCCAGTACCACAGGGGTCACAGTCCAGTCCCACAGGGGTCACAGTCCAGTCCCACAGGGGACACAGTCCAGTACCACAGGGATCACTGTCCAGTGCAACCGGGATCACAGTCCAGTACCACAGGGGTCACAGTCCATTCCCACAGGGGTCACAGTCCAGTCCCACAGGGGACACAGTCCAGTACCACAGCGATCACAGTCCAGTGCAACCGGGATCACAGTCCAGTCACACAGGGATCACTGTCCATTTCCACAGAGTTCACAGTCCAGTCCCACAGGGGTCACAGTCCTGTCCCACAGGATCACAGTCCAGTGCAACAGGGATCACAGTCCAGTGCCACACGGATCACAGTCCAGTCCCACAGGGGTCACAGTCCTGTCCCACAGGATCACAGTCCAGTGCAACAGGGATCACAGTCCAGTGCCACACGGATCACAGTCCAGTCCCACAGGGATCACATTCCAGTTCCACAGGGTTCACAGTCCAGTCCCACAGGGATCACAGTCCAGTCCCACAGGGATCACAGTCCAGTCCCACAGGGATAACAGTCCAGTCCCACAGGGATCACAGTCCAGTCCCGAAGCGATCACAGTCCAGTCCAACATGGATCACAGTCCAGTTCCGAAAGGATAACAGTCCAGTGCCACAGGGAACACAGTCCAATCCCACATGATCACCGTCTTTCCCCACAAGGATCACAGTCCAGTCACACAGGGGTCACAGTGCAGTCAGGCAAGAATCACAATCCAGACCCACAGGGATCACAGTCCAGTCCCAATGGGATTACAGTCTGGTCCCACTGTGCGGGTGTCCAGTCCCACAAGGATCACAGTCCTGCCCACAGGGGTCAGAATCCAGTGCCAAAGGGGTAAGACTACAGTCCCACAGGGTTCACAGTCCAGTACAGAGGGAACACAGTTTAATCGCACATTGATCACCGTCCTGTCCCACAAGGATCTCATTCCTGTCCCACAGGTATCACAGTCCATTCCCACAGGGGTTACAGTCCAGTCCCACAATGATCACAGTCCAGATGAACAGGGATCACAGTCCAGTCCAACATGGATCATAGTCAAGTCCCACATGGATCACAGGCCAGCGCCACAGGGTTTACAGTCAAGGCCCACTGGGGTCACATTCCTGTCTCACAGGGATCAAAGTCCAGGCCCACAAGGATCACAGTCCAGTCCCACAGGGATCACAGTCCAGTCGCACAGGGATCACAGTCCAGTTCCACAGGGGTCACAGTCCAGTTCCACAGGGATCACAGTCCAGTCACACAGGGAACTGAGACCAATCCGACATTGATCACCGTCCTGTCCCACAAGGATCTCAGTCCTGTCCCACAGAAATCATATTTAAGTCCCACAGGGATCACAGTCCATTCCCAAAGAGATCAAAGTCCAGTCCCACAGGGATCACAGTCCAGTCAAACAGGGATCACAGTCCAGTCCCAAAAGAATCACAGTCCAGTCCCACAGGGATCACAGTCCAGTCCCGAAGGGATCACAGTCCAGTGCCACAGGGATCACAGTCCAGTACCACAGAGCGGGTGTCCAGTCCCACAGGGATCACAGTCCAGTCTCACACGGATCACAGACCTGCCCACAGGGGTCAGAGTCCAGAGCCATCGGGGTCAGATTCCAGTGCCACAGGGTTTAGAGTCCAGTGCCACAGGGGTCACAGTCCAGTGCCACAGGGAACACAGTCCAATCCCACAGTGATCACCGTCCTGTCCCACAAGGATGTCATTCCGGTCCCAAAGGTATCACAGTCAAGTCCAACAGTGATCACAGTCCATTCCCACAGGGGTCACAGTCCAGTACCACAGGGATCACAGTCCAGTCCCACAGGGATCACAGTCCAGTCCCACAGGGATCACAGTCCAGTTCCACAGGGGTCACAGTCCAGTGCCACAGGGATCACAGTCCAGTCCCACAGGGATCACAGTCCAGTCTGACAGGGATAACAGTCCAGTCGCACAGGGATCACAGTCCCGTCCCGAAGCGATCACAGTCCAGTCCCGCATGGATCACAGTCCAGTCCCGAAGGGATAACAGTCCAGTGCCACAGGGAACACAGTCCAATCCCACATGATCACAGTCTTGCCCCACAAGGATCACAGTCCAGTCACACAGGCATCACAGTGCAGTCACGCAAGGATCACAGTCCAGTCCCACAGGGATCACAGTCCAGTCGCAATGGGATTACAGTCCTGTCCCACTGTGCGGGTGTCCAGTCCCACAAGGATCACAGTCCTGCCCACAGGGGTGAGAGTCCAGTGCCACAGGGGTCAGAGTACAGTGCCACAGGGTTCATAGTCCAGTACACAGGGAACACAGTTTAATCCCACTTTGATCACCGTCCTGTCCCACAAGGATCTCATTCCTGTCCCACAGGAATCACAGTCCAGTCCCACAGGGGTTACAGTCCAGTCCCACAATGATAACAGTCCAGACGAACAGGGATCACTGTCCTGTCCAACATGGATCATAGTTAAGTCCCACATGGATCACAGTCCAGCGCCACAGGGTATAAAGTCCAGGCCCACTGGGGTCACATTCCTGTCCCACAGGGATCACAGTCCAATCCCACAGAGCGGGTGTACAGTCCCACAGGGATCACAGTCCAGTCCCACAGGGATCACAGTCCAGTCCCACAGGGATCACAGTCCAATCCCACAGAGCGGGTGTACAGTCCCACAGGGATCACAGTCCAGTCCCACATGGATCACAGACCTGCCCACAGGGGTCAGAGTCCAATCCCACAGAGCGGGTGTACAGTCCCACAGGGATCACAGTCCAGTCCCACAGGGATCACAGTCCAGTCCGACAGGAATAACAGTCCAGTGCCATCGTGGTCAGATTCCAGTGCCACAGGGGTCAGAGTCCAGTGCCACAGGGATCACAGTCCAGTCCGACAGGAATAACAGTCCAGTCCCACAGGGATAACAGTCCAGTCCCACAGGGATCACAGTCCAGTCCCGAAGCGATCACAGTCAAGTCCCACATGGATCACAGTCCAATCCCGAAGGGATAACAGTCCAGTGCCACAGGGATCACAGTCCAGTCCCTCAGGGATCACAGTCCAGTCCCACAGGGATCACAGTCCAGTTCCACAGGGGTCACAGTCCAGTCCCACAGGGATCACAGTCCAGTCCGACAGGGATAACAGTCCAGTCCCACAGGGATCACAGTCCTGTCCCGAAGCGATCACAGTCCAGCCCCACAGGGATCACAGTCCAGTCCCAATGGGATTACAGTCCTGTCCCACTGTGCGGGTGTCCAGTCCCACAAGGATCACAGTCCTGCCCACAGGGATCAGAGTCCAGTGCCACAGGGGTCAGAGTACAGTGCCACAGGGTTCACAGTCCAGTACACAGGGAACACAGTTTAATCCCACATTGATCACCGTCCTGTCCCACAAGGATCTCATTCCTGTCCCACAGGAATCACAGTCCAGTCCCACAGGGTTTAAAGTCCAGTCCCACAATGATCACAGTCCAGACGAACAGGGATCACAGTCCAATCCAACATGGATCATAGTCAAGTCCCACATGGATCACAGTCCAGCTCCACAGGTTTTACAGTCCAGTCCCACAGGGATAACAGTCCAATCCCACAGTGATCACAGTCCAGTCCCACAAGTTCACAGTCCAGTCCCACAGGGATAACAGTCCAATCCCACAGGGATCACAATCCAGTCCCGAAGGGATCACAGTCCAGTTATCAGAGGAATCTCAGTCCAGTCTCACAGGGATCAAAGTCCAGTCCGACAAGGATCACAGTCCAGTCCCACAGGGATCATAGTCCCGTCCCACAGGGATCACAGTCCAGTCCCACAGGGATCACATGTCCAGTCCCACAGGGATCACAGTCCTTTACCACAGGGATCACAATCCAGTCCCACAGGGGATACAGTCCAGTCGCACAGGGTTCACAGTCCAGTCCCACAGGGATCACAGTCCTATTCCACAGGGGTCACAGTCCAGTCCGACAGGGATCACAGTCCAGTCCAACAGGTGTCACATTCCAGTCCCAGAGGGGTCACAGTCCAGTCTCCCAGGGGTCACAGTACAATCCCACAGTGATCACAGTCCAGTCCCACAGGGGTCACAGACCAGTCCCACAGGGATCACTGACCAGTCCCACAGAGTTCACAGTCCAGTCCCACACGGGTTACGTCCATTCGCACACGTGTCACATTCCAGTCGCACAAGGGTCACAGTCCAGTCCCAATGGGGTCACAGTCTAGTCTCAAGGGGATCACAGTCCAGTCGCACAGAGTTCACAGTCCAGTCCCACAGGGGTCACAGTCCAGTCCCACAGGGGTCACAGTCCAGTCCCACAGGGGACACAGTCCAGTACCACAGAGGTTACAGTCCAGTCCCACAGGGGTCACAGTCCAGTTTAACAGGGATCACAGTCCAATGCCACAGGGATCACAGTCCAGTCCCACAGGGGTCACAGTCCCGTCCCACAGAGTTCACATTCCAGTCCCACACGGGATACGTCCATTCGCACACGTGTCACATTCCAGTCGCACAAGGGTCACAGTCCAGTGCCACAGGGGTCACAGTCCAGTAACACAGCGAAGACAGTCCAATCCCACATTGATCACCGACCTGTCCCACAAGGATGTCATTCCGGTCCCACAGGTATCACAGTGCAGTCCCACAGGGATCACAGTCCAGTCCCACAGGGATCACAGTCCAGTCCGACAGGTATAACAGTCCAGTCCCACAGGGATCACAGTCCAGTCCGACAGGAATAACAGTCCAGTCCCACAGGGATAACAGTCCAGTCCCACAGGGATCACAGTCCAGTCCCGAAGCGATCACAGTCAAGTCCCACATGGATCACAGTCCAATCCCGAAGGGATAACAGTCCAGTGCCACAGGGATCACAGTCCAGTCCCTCAGGGATCACAGTCCAGTCCCACAGGGATCACAGTCCAGTTCCACAGGGGTCACAGTCCAGTCCCACAGGGATCACAGTCCAGTCCGACAGGGATAACAGTCCAGTCCCACAGGGATCACAGTCCTGTCCCGAAGCGATCACAGTCCAGCCCCACAGGGATCACAGTCCAGTCCCAATGGGATTACAGTCCTGTCCCACTGTGCGGGTGTCCAGTCCCACAATTATCACAGTCCTGCCCACAGGGATCAGAGTCCAGTGCCACAGGGGTCAGAGTACAGTGCCACAGGGTTCACAGTCCAGTACACAGGGAACACAGTTTAATCCCACATTGATCACCGTCCTGTCCCACAAGGATCTCATTCCTGTCCCACAGGAATCACAGTCCAGTCCCACAGGGTTTAAAGTCCAGTCCCACAATGATCACAGTCCAGACGAACAGGGATCACAGTCCAATCCAACATGGATCATAGTCAAGTCCCACATGGATCACAGTCCAGCGCCACAGGTTTTACAGTCCAGTCCCACAGGGATAACAGTCCAATCCCACGGTGATCACAGTCCAGTCCCACAAGTTCACAGTCCAGTCCCACAGGGATAACAGTCCAATCCCACAGGGATCACAATCCAGTCCCGAAGGGATCACAGTCCAGTTATCAGAGGAATCTCAGTCCAGTCTCACAGGGATCAAAGTCCAGTCCGACAAGGATGACAGTCCAGTCCCACAGGGATCATAGTCCCGTCCCACAGGGATCACAGTCCAGTCCCACAGGGATCACATGTCCAGTCCCACAGGGATCACAGTCCTTTACCACAGGGATCACAATCCAGTCCCACAGGGGATACAGTCCAGTCGCACAGGGTTCACAGTCCAGTCCCACAGGGATCACAGTCCTATTCCACAGGGGTCACAGTCAAGTCCGACAGGGATCACAGTCCAGTCCAACAGGTGTCACATTCCAGTCCCAGAGGGGTCACAGTCCAGTCTCCCAGGGGTCACAGTACAATCCCACAGTGATCACATTCCAGTCCCACAGGGGTCACAGACCAGTCCCACAGGGATCACTGACCAGTCCCACAGAGTTCACAGTCCAGTCCCACACGGGTTACGTCCATTCGCACACGTGTCACATTCCAGTCGCACAAGGGTCACAGTCCAGTCCCAATGGGGTCACAGTCTAGTCTCAAGGGGATCACAGTCCAGTCGCACAGAGTTCACAGTCCAGTCCCACAGGGGTCACAGTCCAGTCCCACAGGGGTCACAGTCCAGTCCCACAGGGGACACAGTCCAGTACCACAGAGGTTACAGTCCAGTCCCACAGGGGTCACAGTCCAGTTTAACAGGGATCACAGTCCAATGCCACAGGGATCACAGTCCAGTCCCACAGGGGTCACAGTCCCGTCCCACAGAGTTCACATTCCAGTCCCACACGGGATACGTCCATTCGCACACATGTCACATTCCAGTCGCACAAGGGTCACAGTCCAGTCCCAATGGGGTCACAGTCCAGTCCCACAGGGATCACAGTCCAGTCCCACAGGGGTCACAGTCCAGTCCCACAGGGGTCACAGTCTTGTCCCAAAGGATCACAGTCGAGTCCCACAGGGATCACAGTCCAGTCCCACAGGGGTCACCGTGCAGTCCCACAGGGGACAGAATCCAGTACCACAGGGGTCACAATCCAGTCCCACAGGGGTCATACTCCAATCCCACAGGGATCACAGTCCAGTCCCACAGGGGTGACAGTCCAGTCCCACAGGGGACACAGTCCAGTCCCACAGGGGTCACAGTCCAGTCCCACAGGGGTCACAATCCAGTCCCACATTGGTCATACTCCAGTACCACAGGGGTTACAGTCCAGTCCCACATGGATCACAATCCAGTCCAACAGGGATCAAAGTCCAGTCCCACAGGGATCACAGTCCAGTCCCACAGGGATCAAAGTGCAGTCCCACAGAGCGGGTGTACAGTCCCACAGGGATCACAGTCCAGTCCCACACGGATCACAGCCCTGCCCACAGGATCAGAGTCCAGTGCCATCGTGGTCAGATTCCAGTACCACAGGGGTCACAGTCCAGTGCCACAGGGAACACAGTCCAATCCCACATTGATCACCGTCCTGTCCCACAAGGATGTCATTCCGGTCCCAGAGGTATCACAGTCAAGTCCAACAGTGATCACAGTCCATTCCCACAGGGGTCACAGTCCAGTCCCGAAGCGATCACAGTCCAGTCCCACATGGATCACAGTCCAATCCCGAAGGGATAACAGTCCAGTGCCACAGGGATCACAGTCCAGTCCCACAGGGATCACAGTCCAGTCCCACAGGGATCACAGTCCAGTTCCACAGGGATGTCATTCCGGTCCCAAAGGTATCACAGTCAAGTCCAACAGTGATCACAGTCCATTCCCACAGGGGTCACAGTCCAGTACCACAGGGATCACAGTCCAGTCCCACAGGGATCACAGTCCAGTCCCACATGGATCACAGTCCAGTCCCGTAGGGATAACAGTCCAGTGCCACAGGGATCACAGTCTCGTCCCACAGGGATCACAGTCCAGACCGACAGGGATAACAGTCCAGTCCCACAGGGATCACAGTCCAGTCCCGAAGCGATCACAGTCCAGTCCCACATGGATCACAGTCCAGTCCCGAAGGGATTACAGTCCAGTGCCACAGGGAACACAGTCCAATCCGACATGATCAGCCTCTTGCCCCACAAGGATCACAGTCCAGTCACACAGGGGTCACAGTGTAGTCACGCAAGGATCACAGTCCAGCCCCACAGGGATCACAGTCCAGTCCCAATAGGATTACAGTCCTGTCCCACTGTGCGGGTGTCCAGTCCCACAAGGATCACAGTCCTGCCCACAGGGGTCAGAGTCCAGTGCCACAGGGTTCACAGTCCAGTACACAGGGAACACAGTTTAATCGCACATTGATCACCGTCCTGTCCCACAAGGATCTCATTCCTGTCCCACAGGAATCACAGTCCAGTCCCACAAGGGTTACAGTCCAGTCCCACAATGATCACAGTCCAGATGAACAGGGATCACAGTCCAGTCCAACATGGATCATAGTCAAGTCCCACATGGATCACAGTCCAGCGCCACAGGGTTTACAGTCCAGGCCCACTGGGGTCACATTCCTGTCTCACAGGGATCAAAGTCTAGTCTCACGGGGATCAATGTCCAGACCCACAGGGATCACAGCCCTGCCCAGAGTGGTCAGAGTCCAGTAACACAGGGGTCAGAGTCCAGTGCCACAGGGTTCACAGTCCAGTCACACAGGGAACTGAGACCAATCCCACATTGATCACCGTCCTGTCCCACAAGGATCTCATTCCTGTCCCACAGGGATCATATTTCAGTCCCACAGGGATCACAGTCCATTCCCAAAGAGATCAAAGTCCAGTCCCACAGGGATCACAGTCCTGTCCAACAGGGATCACAGTCCAGTCCCGAAAGAATCACAGTCCAGTCCCACAGGGATCACAGTCCAGTCCCGAAGGGATCACAGTCCAGTCCCACAGGGATCACAGTCCAGGACCACAGAGCGGCTGTACAGTCCCCCAGGGATCACAGTCCAGTCCCACACGGATCACAGACCTGCCCACAGGGCTCAGAGTCCAGTGCCATCGGGGTCAGATTCCAGTGCCACAGGGTTTAGAGTCGAGTGCCACAGGGGTCACAGTCCAGTGCCACGGGGAAAACAGTCCAATCCCACAGTGATCACCGTCCTGTTCCACAAGGATGTCATTCCGGTCCCAAAGGTATCACAGTCAAGTCCAACAGTGATCACAGTCCATTCCCACAGGGGTCACAGTCCAGTCCCACAGGGATCACAGTCCAGTCCCACAGGGATCACAGTCCAGTTCCACAGGGGTCGCAGTCCAGTGCCACAGGGATCACAGTCCAGTCCCACAGGGATCACAGTCCAGTCCGACAGGGATAACAGTCCAGTCGCACAGGGATCACAGTCCAGTCCCGAAGCGATCACAGTCCAGTCCCACATGGATCACAGTCCAGTCCCGAAGGGATAACAGTCCAGTGCCACAGGGAACACAGTCCAATCCCACATGATCACAGTCTTGCCCCACAAGGATCACAGTCCAGTCACACAGGCATCACAGTGCAGTCACGCAAGGATCACAGTCCAGTCCCACAGGGATCACGGTCCAGTCGCAATGGGATTACAGTCCTGTCCCACTGTGCGGGTGTCCAGTCCCACATGGATCACAGTCCTGCCCACAGGGGTGAGAGTCCAGTGCCACAGGGGTCAGAGTACAGTGCCACAGGGTTCATAGTCCAGTACACAGGGAACACAGTTTAATCCCACATTGATCACCGTCCTGTCCCACAAGGATCTCATTCCTGTCCCATAGGAATCACAGTCCAGTCCCACAGGGGTTACAGTCCAGTCCCACAATGTTCACAGTCCAGACGAACAGGGATCACTGTCCTGTCCAACATGGATCATAGTTAAGTCCCACATGGATCACAGTCCAGCGCCACAGGGTATAAAGTCCAGGCCCACTGGGGTCACATTCCTGTCTCACAGGGATCACAGTCCAGTTCCACAGTTATCACCGTCCTGTCCCACAAGGATCTCATTCCTGTCCCACAGGGATCATATTTCAGTCCCACAGGGATCACAGTCCATTCCCAAAGAGATCAAAGTCCAGTCCCACAGGGATCACAGTCCTGTCCCACAGGGATCACAGTCCAGTCCCGAAAGAATCACAGTCCAGTCCCACACGGATCAAAGACCAGTCCCGAAGGGATCACAGTCCAGTCACACAGGGATCACAGTCCAGTCCCACAGGTACACAGTCCAGTCCCACAGGGATAACAGTCCAATCCCACAGTCATCACAGTCCAGTCCCACAAGTTCACAGTCCAGTCCACAGGGATTACAGTCCAATCCCACAGGGATCACAATCCAGTCCCGAAGGGATCACAGTCCAGTCATCAGAGGAATCTCAGTCCAGTCCCACAGGGATCAAAGTCCAGTCCCACAAGGATCACAGTCCAGTCCCACAGGGATCATAGTCCCGTCCCACAGGGATCACAGTCCAGTCCCACAGGGATCACATGTCCAGTCCCACAGGGATCACAGTCCTTTACCACAGGGTTCACAATCCAGTCCCACAGGGTTCACAGTCCAGTTCCACAGGGATCACAGTCCTATCCCACAGGGGTCACAGTCCAGTCCGACAGGGATCACAGTCCAGTCCAACAGGTGTCACAGTCCAGTCCCAGAGGGGTCACAGTCCAGTCTCCCAGGGGTCACAGTCCAGTCCCACAGTGATCACAGTCCAGTCCCACAGGTGTCACCGACCAGTCCCAAAGAGTTCACAGCCCAGTCCCACACTGGTTACGTCCATTCGCACACGTGTCACATTCCAGTCGCACAAGGGTCACAGTCCAGTCCCAAAGGGGTCACAGTCTAGTCTCAAGGGGATCACAGTCCAGTCCCACAGGGATCACAGTCCAGTTCCACAGGGATCACAGTCCAGTCCCACAGGGGTCACAGTCCAGTCCCACAGGGATCACTGTCCAGTCCTACAGAGTTCACTGTCCAGTCCCACAGAGTTCACAGTCAAGTCCCACAGGGATCACTGTCCAGTCCTACAGAGTTCACTGTCCAGTCCCACAGTGGTCACAGTCCAGTCCCACAGGGATCACTGTCCAGTCCTACAGAGTTCACTGTCCAGTCCCACAGAGTTCACAGTCCAGTCCCACAGGGATCACTGTCCAGTCCTACAGAGTTCACAGTCCAGTCCCACAATGGTCACAGTCCTATCCCACAGGTTCGCAGTCCAGTCCCACAGGGATCACAGTCCAGTCCCACAGGGGTCACAGTCCAGTCCCACAGGTGACACAGTCCAGTACCACAGAGGTTACAGTCCAGTCCCACAGGGGTCACAGTCCAGTGCAACAGGGATCACAGTCCAATGCCACAGGGATCACAGTCCAGTCCCACAGGTGTCACAGTCCCGTCCCACAGAGTTTACAGTCCAGTCCACACGGGAAACGTCCATTCGCACACGTGTCACATTCCAGTCGCACAAGGGTCACAGTCCAGTCCCAATGGGTTCACACTCCATTCCCACAGGGATCACAGTCCAGTCCCACAGGGGTCACAGTCCAGTCCCACAGGGATCACTGTCCAGTTCCACAGAGTTCACAGTCCAGTCCCACAGGGGTCACAGTCTTGTCCCACAGGATCACAGTCCAGTCCCACAGGGGTCACAGTCTTGTCCCACAGGATCACAGTCCAGTCCCACAGGGGTCACAGTCTTGTCCCACAGGATCACAGTCCAGTCCCACAGGGGTCACATTGCAGTCCCACAGGGGACACAGTCCAGTTCCACAGGGGTCACAGTCTTGTCCCACAGGATCACAGTCCAGTCCCACTGGGGTCACAGTCCAGTCCCACAGGGGTCACAGCCCAGTCCCACAGGGGTCATACTCCAGTACCACAGGGGTTACAGTCCAGTCCCACATGGATCACAATCCAGTCCAACAGGGATCACAGTTCAGTCCCACAGGGATCACAGTCCAGTCCCACAGGGATCACAGTCCAATCCCACAGAGCGGGTGTACAGTCCCACAGGGATCACAGTCCAGTCCCACAGGGATCACAGTCCAATCCCACAGAGCGGGTGTACAGTCCCACAGGGATCACAGTCCAGTCCCACATGGATCACAGACCTGCCCACAGGGGTCAGAGTCCAGTGCCATCGTGGTCAGTTTCCAGTGCCACAGGGGTCAGAGTCCAGTGCCACAGGGGTCACAGTCCAGTACCACAGCGAACACAGTCCAATCCCACATTGATCACCGACCTGTCCCACAAGGATGTCATTCCGGTCCCACAGGTATCACAGTGCAGTCCCACAGGGACCACAGTCCAGTCCCACAGGGATCACAGTCCAGTCCGACAGGAATAACAGTCCAGTCCCACAGGGATCACAGTCCAGTCCCGAAGCGATCACAGTCAAGTCCCACATGGATCACAGTCCAATCCCGAAGGGATAACAGTCCAGTGCCACAGGGATCACAGTAAAGTCCCTCAGGGATCACAGTCCAGTCCCACAGGGATCACAGTCCAGTTCCACAGGGGTCACAGTCCAGTCCCACAGGGATCACAGTCCAGTCCGACAGGGATAACAGTCCAGTCCCACAGGGATCACAGTCCTGTACCGAAGCGATCACAGTCCAGCCGCACAGGGATCACAGTCCAGTCCCAATGGGATTACAGTCCTGTCCCACTGTGCGGGTGTCCAGTCCCCAAGGATCACAGTCCTGCCCACAGGGGTCAGAGTCCAGTGCCACAGGGGTCAGAGTACAGTGCCACAGGGTTCACAGTCCAGTACACAGGGAACACAGTTTAATCCCACATTGATCACCGTCCTGTCCCACAAGGATCTCATTCCTGTCCCACAGGAATCACAGTCCAGTCCCACAGGGTTTAAAGTCCAGTCCCACAATGATCACAGTCCAGACGAACAGGGATCACAGTCCAATCCAACATGGATCAGAGTCAAGTCCCACATGGATCACAGTCCAGCGCCACAGGTTTTACAGTCCAGTCCCACAGGGATAATAGTCCAATCCCACAGTGATCACAGTCCAGTCCCACAAGTTAACAGTCCAGTCCCACAGGGATAACAGTCCAATCCCACAGGGATCACAATCCAGTCCCGAAGGGATCACAGTCCAGTCATCAGAGGAATCTCAGTCCAGTCTCACAGGGATCAAAGTCCAGTCCGACAAGGATCACAGTCCAGTCCCACAGGGATCATAGTCCCGTCCCACAGGGATCACAGTCCAGTCCCACAGGGATCACATGTCCAGTCCCACAGGGATCACAGTCCTTTACCAAAGGGATCACAATCCAGTCCCACAGGGGATACAGTCCAGTCGCACAGGGTTCACAGTCCAGTCCGACAGGGATCACAGTCCTATCCCACAGGGGTCACAGTCCAGTCCGACAGGGATCACAGTCCAGTCCAACAGGTGTCACAGTCCAGTCCCAGAGGGGTCACAGTCCAGTCTCCCAGGGGTCACAGTACAATCCCACAGTGATCACAGTCCAGTCCCACAGGGGTCACAGACCAGTCCCACAGGGATCACTGTCCAGTCCCACAGAGTTCACAGTCCAGTCCCACACGGGATACGTCCATTCGCACACGTGTCACATTCCAGTCGCACAAGTGTCACAGTCCAGTCCCAATGGGGTCACAGTCTAGTCTCAAGGGGATCACAGTCCAGTCGCACAGAGTTCACAGTCTAGTCCCAAAGGGGTCACAGTCCAGTCCCACAGGGATCACTGTCCAGTCCCACAGGGATCACAGTCCAGTCCCACAGGGGTCACAGTCCAGTCCCACAGGGGACACAGTCCAGTACCACAGAGGTTACAGTCCAGTCCCACAGGGGTCACAGTCCAGTGTAACAGGGATCACAGTCCAATGCCACAGGGATCACAGTCCAGTCCCACAGGGGTCACAGTCCCGTCCCACAGAGTTCACATTCCAGTCCCACACGGGATACGTCCATTCGCACACGTGTCACATTCCAGTCGCACAAAGGTCACAGTCCAGTCCCAATGGGGTCACAGTCCAGTCCTACAGGGATCACAGTCCAGTCCCACAGGGGTCACAGTCCAGTCCCACAGGGGTCACAGTCTTGTCCCAAAGGATCACAGTCGAGTCCCACAGGGATCAGAGTCCAGTCCCACAGGGGTCACCGTGCAGTCCCACAGGGGACAGAGTCCAGTACCACAGGGGTCACAATCCAGTCCCACAGGGGTCATACTCCAGTCCCACAGGGATCACAGTCCAGTCCCACAGGGGTGACAGACCTGCCCACAGGATCAGAGTCCAGTGCCATCGTCGTCAGATTCCAGTGCCACAGGGGTCACAGTCCAGTGCCACAGGGAACACAGTCCAATCCCACATTGATCACCGTCCTGTCCCACAAGGATGTCATTCCGGTCCCACAGGTATCACAGTCAAGTCCAACAGTGATCACAGTCCATTCCCACAGGGGTCACTGTCCAGTCCCACAGGGATCACAGTCCAGTCCCACAGGGATCACAGTCCAGGCGGACAGGAATAACAGTGCAGTCCCACAGCGAACACAGTCCAGTCCCGAAGCGATCACAGTCCAGTCCCACATGGATCACAGTCCAATCCCGAAGGGATAACAGTCCAGTGCCACAGGGATCACAGTCCAGTCCCACAGGGATCACAGTCCAGTCCCACAGGGATCACAGTCCAGTTCCACAGGGGTCAAAGTCCAGTCCCACAGGGATCACAGTCCAGTCCCACAGGGATCACAGTCTAGTCCGACAGGAATAACAGTCCAGTCCCACAGGGATCACAGTCCAGTCCCGAAACGATCACAGTCCAGTCCCACATGGATCACAGTCCAATCCCGTAGGGATAGCAGTCCAGTGCCACAGGGATCTCAGTCCCGTCCCACAGGGATCACAGTCCAGTCCGACAGGGATAACAGTCCAGTCCCACAGGGATCACAGTCCAGTCCCGAAGCGATCACAGTCCAGTCCCACATGGATCACAGTCCAGTCCCTAAGGAATAACAGTCCAGTGCCACAGGGAACACAGTCCAATCCGACATGATCAGCGTCTTGCCCCACAAGGATCACAGTCCAGTCACACAGGGGTGACAGTGCAGTCACGCAAGGATCACAGTCCAGCCCCACAGGGATCACAGTCCAGTCCCAATGGGATTACAGTCCTGTCCCACTGTGCGGGTGTCCAGTCCCACAAGGATCACAGTCCTGCCCACAGGGATCAGAGTCCAGTGCCACAGGGTTCACAGTCCAGAACACAGGGAACACAGTTTAATCTCACATTGATCACCGTCCTGTCCCACAAGGATCTCATTCCTGTCCCACATGGATCACAGTCCAGCGCCACAGGGTTTACAATCCAGTCCCACAGGGATAACAGTCCAATCCCACAGTGATCACAGTCCAGTCCCACAAGTTCACAGTCCAGTCCCACAGGGATAACAGTCCAATCCCACAGGGATCACAATCCAGTCCCGAAGGGATCACAGTCCAGTCATCAGAGGAATCTCAGTCCAGTCCCACAGGGATCAAAGTCCAGTCCCACAATGATCACAGTCCAGTCCTACAGGGATCATAGTCCCGTCCCAAAGGGATCACAATCCAGTCCCATAGGGGACACAGTCCAGTCGCACAGGATTCACAGTCCAGTCCCACAGGGGTCACAGTCCTATCCCACAGGGGTCACAGTCCAGTCCGACAGGAATCACAGTCCAGTCCAACAGGTGTCACAGTCCAGTCCCAGAGGGGTCACAGTCCAGTCTCCCAGGGTTCACAGTCCAGTACACAGGGAACACAGTTTAATCGCACATTGATCACCGTCCTGTCCCACAAGGATCTCATTCCTGTCCCACAGGAATCACAGCCCTGCCCAGAGTGGTCAGAGTCCAGTAACACAGGGGTCAGAGTCCAGTGCCACAGGGTTCACAGTCCAGTCACACAGGGAACTGAGGCCAATCCCACATTGATCACCGTCCTGTCCCACAAGGATCTCATTCCTGTCCCACAGGGATCATATTTCAGTCCCACAGGGATCACAGTCCATTCCCAAAGAGATCAAAGTCCAGTCCCACAGGGATCACAGTCCTGTCCAACAGGGATCACAGTCCAGTCCCGAAAGAATCACAATCCAGTCCCACAGGGATCACAGTCCAGTCCCGAAGGGATCACAGTCCAGTCCCACAGGGATCACAGTCCAGTCCCACACGGATCACAGACCAGTCCAGTGCCATCGGGGTCAGATTCCAGTGCCACAGGGTTTAGAGTCGAGTGCCACAGGGGTCACAGTCCAGTGCCACAGGGAAAACAGTCCAATCCCACAGTGATCACCGTCCTGTCCCACAAGGATGTCATTCCGGTCCCACAGGTATCACAGTCAAGTCCAACAGGTATCACAGTCCATTCCCACAGGGGTCACAGTCCAGTCCCACAGGGGTCACAGTCCAGTCCTACAGGGATCACTGTCCAGTCCTACAGAGTTCACAGTCCAGTCCCACAGGGTTCACAGTCCAGTCCCACAATGGTCACAGTCCTGTCCCACAGGGGTCACAGTCCAGTCACACAGGGGTCACAGTCCAGTCCCACAGGTGACACAGTCCAGTTCCACAGAGGTTACAGTCCAGTCCCACAGGGGTCACAGTCCATTGCAACAGGGATCACAGTCCAATGCCACAGGGATCACAGTCCAGTCCCACAGGGGTCACAGACCCGTCCCACAGAGTTCACAGTCCAGTCCCACACGGGATACGTCCATTCGCACACGTGTCACAGTCCAGTCCCACAGGGGTCACAGTCCAGTCCCACAGGGATCACTGTCCAGTTCCACAGAGTTCACAGTCCAGTCCCACAGGGGTCACAGTCTTGTCCCACAGGATCACAGTCCAGTCCCACAGGGGTCACAGTCCAGTCCCACAGGGATCACAGTCCAGTCCCACAGGGATCACAGTCTAGTCCGACTGGAATAACAGTCCAGTCCCACAGGGATCACAGTCCAGTCCCACATGGATCACAGACCTGCCCACAGGGGTCAGAGTCCAGTGCCATCGTGGTCAGTTTCCAGTGCCACAGGGGTCAGAGTCCAGTGCCACAGGGGTCACAGTCCAGTACCACAGCGAACACAGTCCAATCCCACATTGATCACCGACCTGTCCCACAAGGATGTCATTCCGGTCCCACAGGTATCACAGTGCAGTCCCACAGGGACCACAGTCCAGTCCCACAGGGATCACAGTCCAGTCCGACAGGAATAACAGTCCAGTCCCACAGGGATCACAGTCCAGTCCCGAAGCGATCACAGTCAAGTCCCACATGGATCACAGTCCAATCCCGAAGGGATAACAGTCCAGTGCCACAGGGATCACAGTAAAGTCCCTCAGGGATCACAGTCCAGTCCCACAGGGATCACAGTCCAGTTCCACAGGGGTCACAGTCCAGTCCCACAGGGATCACAGTCCAGTCCGACAGGGATAACAGTCCAGTCCCACAGGGATCACAGTCCTGTACCGAAGCGATCACAGTCCAGCCGCACAGGGATCACAGTCCAGTCCCAATGGGATTACAGTCCTGTCCCACTGTGCGGGTGTCCAGTCCCCAAGGATCACAGTCCTGCCCACAGGGGTCAGAGTCCAGAGCCACAGGGGTCAGAGTACAGTGCCACAGGGTTCACAGTCCAGTACACAGGGAACACAGTTTAATCCCACATTGATCACCGTCCTGTCCCACAAGGATCTCATTCCTGTCCCACAGGAATCACAGTCCAGTCCCACAGGGTTTAAAGTCCAGTCCCACAATGATCACAGTCCAGACGAACAGGGATCACAGTCCAATCCAACATGGATCAGAGTCAAGTCCCACATGGATCACAGTCCAGCGCCACAGGTTTTACAGTCCAGTCCCACAGGGATAATAGTCCAATCCCACAGTGATCACAGTCCAGTCCCACAAGTTAACAGTCCAGTCCCACAGGGATAACAGTCCAATCCCACAGGGATCACAATCCAGTCCCGAAGGGATCACAGTCCAGTCATCAGAGGAATCTCAGTCCAGTCTCACAGGGATCAAAGTCCAGTCCGACAAGGATCACAGTCCAGTCCCACAGGGATCATAGTCCCGTCCCACAGGGATCACAGTCCAGTCCCACAGGGATCACATGTCCAGTCCCACAGGGATCACAGTCCTTTACCAAAGGGATCACAATCCAGTCCCACAGGGGATACAGTCCAGTCGCACAGGGTTCACAGTCCAGTCCGACAGGGATCAAAGTCCTATCCCACAGGGGTCACAGTCCAGTCCGACAGGGATCACAGTCCAGTCCAACAGGTGTCACAGTCCAGTCCCAGAGGGGTCACAGTCCAGTCTCCCAGGGGTCACAGTACAATCCCACAGTGATCACAGTCCAGTCCCACAGGGGTCACAGACCAGTCCCACAGGGATCACTGTCCAGTCCCACAGAGTTCACAGTCCAGTCCCACACGGGATACGTCCATTCGCACACGTGTCACATTCCAGTCGCACAAGTGTCACAGTCCAGTCCCAATGGGGTCACAGTCTAGTCTCAAGGGGTCACAGTCCAGTCGCACAGAGTTCACAGTCTAGTCCCAAAGGGGTCACAGTCCAGTCCCACAGGGATCACTGTCCAGTCCCACAGGGATCACAGTCCAGTCCCACAGGGGTCACAGTCCAGTCCCACAGGGGACACAGTCCAGTACCACAGAGGTTACAGTCCAGTCCCACAGGGGTCACAGTCCAGTGTAACAGGGATCACAGTCCAATGCCACAGGGATCACAGTCCAGTCCCACAGGGGTCACAGTCCCGTCCCACAGAGTTCACATTCCAGTCCCACACGGGATACGTCCATTCGCACACGTGTCACATTCCAGTCGCACAAAGGTCACAGTCCAGTCCCAATGGGGTCACAGTCCAGTCCCACAGGGATCACAGTCCAGTCCCACAGGGGTCACAGTCCAGTCCCACAGGGGTCACAGTCTTGTCCCAAAGGATCACAGTCGAGTCCCACAGTGATCAGAGTCCAGTCCCACAGGGGTCACCGTGCAGTCCCACAGGGGACAGAGTCCAGTACCACAGGGGTCACAATCCAGTCCCACAGGGGTCATACTCCAGTCCCACAGGGATCACAGTCCAGTCCCACAGGGGTGACAGACCTGCCCACAGGATCAGAGTCCAGTGCCATCGTCGTCAGATTCCAGTGCCACAGGGGTCACAGTCCAGTGCCACAGGGAACACAGTCCAATCCCACATTGATCACCGTCCTGTCCCACAAGGATGTCATTCCGGTCCCACAGGTATCACAGTCAAGTCCAACAGTGATCACAGTCCATTCCCACAGGGGTCACAGTCCAGTCCCACAGGGATCACAGTCCAGTCCCACAGGGATCACAGTCCAGGCGGACAGGAATAACAGTGCAGTCCCACAGCGATCACAGTCCAGTCCCGAAGCGATCACAGTCCAGTCCCACATGGATCACAGTCCAATCCCGAAGGGATAACAGTCCAGTGCCACAGGGATCACAGTCCAGTCCCACAGGGATCACAGTCCAGTCCCACAGGGATCACAGTCCAGTTCCACAGGGGTCAAAGTCCAGTCCCACAGGGATCACAGTCCAGTCCCACAGGGATCACAGTCTAGTCCGACAGGAATAACAGTCCAGTCCCACAGGGATCACAGTCCAGTCCCGAAACGATCACAGTCCAGTCCCACATGGATCACAGTCCAATCCCGTAGGGATAGCAGTCCAGTGCCACAGGGATCTCAGTCCCGTCCCACAGGGATCACAGTCCAGTCCGACAGGGATAACAGTCCAGTCCCACAGGGATCACAGTCCAGTCCCGAAGCGATCACAGTCCAGTCCCACATGGATCACAGTCCAGTCCCTAAGGAATAACAGTCCAGTGCCACAGGGAACACAGTCCAATCCGACATGATCAGCGTCTTGCCCCACAAGGATCACAGTCCAGTCACACAGGGGTGACAGTGCAGTCACGCAAGGATCACAGTCCAGCCCCACAGGGATCACAGTCCAGTCCCAATGGGATTACAGTCCTGTCCCACTGTGCGGGTGTCCAGTCCCACAAGGATCACAGTCCTGCCCACAGGGATCAGAGTCCAGTGCCACAGGGTTCACAGTCCAGAACACAGGGAACACAGTTTAATCTCACATTGATCACCGTCCTGTCCCACAAGGATCTCATTCCTGTCCCACATGGATCACAGTCCAGCGCCACAGGGTTTACAATCCAGTCCCACAGGGATAACAGTCCAATCCCACAGTGATCACAGTCCAGTCCCACAAGTTCACAGTCCAGTCCCACAGGGATAAGAGTCCAATCCCACAGGGATCACAATCCAGTCCCGAAGGGATCACAGTCCAGTCATCAGAGGAATCTCAGTCCAGTCCCACAGGGATCAAAGTCCAGTCCCACAATGATCACAGTCCAGTCCTACAGGGATCATAGTCCCGTCCCAAAGGGATCACAATCCAGTCCCATAGGGGACACAGTCCAGTCGCACAGGATTCACAGTCCAGTCCCACAGGGGTCACAGTCCTATCCCACAGGGGTCACAGTCCAGTCCGACAGGAATCACAGTCCAGTCCAACAGGTGTCACAGTCCAGTCCCAGAGGGGTCACAGTCCAGTCTCCCAGGGTTCACAGTCCAGTACACAGGGAACACAGTTTAATCGCACATTGATCACCGTCCTGTCCCACAAGGATCTCATTCCTGTCCCACAGGAATCACAGCCCTGCCCAGAGTGGTCAGAGTCCAGTAACACAGGGGTCAGAGTCCAGTGCCACAGGGTTCACAGTCCAGTCACACAGGGAACTGAGGCCAATCCCACATTGATCACCGTCCTGTCCCACAAGGATCTCATTCCTGTCCCACAGGGATCATATTTCAGTCCCACAGGGATCACAGTCCATTCCCAAAGAGATCAAAGTCCAGTCCCACAGGGATCACAGTCCTGTCCAACAGGGATCACAGTCCAGTCCCGAAAGAATCACAATCCAGTCCCACAGGGATCACAGTCCAGTCCCGAAGGGATCACAGTCCAGTCCCACAGGGATCACAGTCCAGTCCCACACGGATCACAGACCAGTCCAGTGCCATCGGGGTCAGATTCCAGTGCCACAGGGTTTAGAGTCGAGTGCCACAGGGGTCACAGTCCAGTGCCACAGGGAAAACAGTCCAATCCCACAGTGATCACCGTCCTGTCCCACAAGGATGTCATTCCGGTCCCACAGGTATCACAGTCAAGTCCAACAGGTATCACAGTCCATTCCCACAGGGGTCACAGTCCAGTCCCACAGGGGTCACAGTCCAGTCCTACAGGGATCACTGTCCAGTCCTACAGAGTTCACAGTCCAGTCCCACAGGGTTCACAGTCCAGTCCCACAATGGTCACAGTCCTGTCCCACAGGGGTCACAGTCCAGTCACACAGGGGTCACAGTCCAGTCCCACAGGTGACACAGTCCAGTTCCACAGAGGTTACAGTCCAGTCCCACAGGGGTCACAGTCCATTGCAACAGGGATCACAGTCCAATGCCACAGGGATCACAGTCCAGTCCCACAGGGGTCACAGACCCGTCCCACAGAATTCACAGTCCAGTCCCACACGGGATACGTCCATTCGCACACGTGTCACAGTCCAGTCCCACAGGGGTCACAGTCCAGTCCCACAGGGATCACTGTCCAGTTCCACAGAGTTCACAGTCCAGTCCCACAGGGGTCACAGTCTTGTCCCACAGGATCACAGTCCAGTCCCACAGGGGTCACAGTCCAGTCCCACAGGGATCACAGTCCAGTCCCACAGGGATCACAGTCTAGTCCGACTGGAATAACAGTCCAGTCCCACAGGGATCACAGTCCAGTCCCGAAGCGATCACAGTCCAGTCCCTATTGGATCACAGTCCAATCCCGTAGGGATAACAGTCCAGTGCCACAGGGATCACAGTCGCGTCCCACAGGGATCACAGTCCAGTCCGACAGGGATAACAGTCCAGTCCCTCAGGGATCACAGTCCAGTCCCGAAGCGATCACAGTCCAGTTCCACAGGGGTCACAGTCCAGTGCCACAGGGATCACAGTCCAGTCCCACAGGGATCACAGTCCAGTCCGACAGGGATAACAGTCCAGTCCCACATGGATCACAGTCCAGTCCCGAAGGGATAACAGTCCAGTGCCACAGGGAACACAGTCCAATCCCACATGATCACAGTCTTGCCCCAAAAGGATCACAGTCCAGTCACACAGGGGTCACAGTCCAGTCGCAATGGGATTACAGTCCTGTCCCACTGTGCGGGTGTCCAGTCCCACAAGGATCACAGTCCTGCCCACAGGGGTGAGAGTCCAGTGCCACAGGGGTCAGAGTACAGTGCCACAGGGTTCATAGTCCACTACACAGGGAACACAGTTTAATCCCACATTGATCACCGTCCTGTCCCATAAGGATCTCATTCCTGTCCCACAGGAATCACAGTCCAGTCCCACAGGGGTTACAGTCCAGTCCCACAATGATCACAGTCCAGACGAACAGGGATCACTGTCCTGTCCAACATGGATCAATGTTAAGTCCCACATGGATCACAGTCCAGCGCCACAGGGTATAAAGTCCAGGCCCACTGGGGTCACATTCCTGTCTCACAGGGATCACAGTCCAGTCCCACAGTTATCACCGTCCTGTCCCACAAGGATCTCATTCCTGTCCCACAGGGATCATATTTCAGTCCCACAGGGATCACAGTCCATTCCCAAAGAGATCAAAGTCCAGTCCCACAGGGATCACAGTCCTGTCCCACAGGGATCACAGTCCAGTCCCGAAAGAATCACAGTCCAGTCCCACACGGATCAATGACCAGTCCCGAAGGGATCACAGTCCAGTCACACAGGGATCACAGTCCAGTCCCACAGGTACACAGTCCAGTCCCACAGGGATAACAGTCCAATCCCACAGTCATCACGGTCCAGTCCCACAAGTTCACAGTCCAGTCCACAGGGATTACAGTCCAATCCCACAGGGATCACAATCCAGTCCCGAAGGGATCACAGTCCAGTCATCAGAGGAATCTCAGTCCAGTCCCACAGGGATCAAAGTCCAGTGCCACAAGGATCACAGTCCAGTCCCACAGGGATCATAGTCCCGTCCCACAGGGATCACAGTCCAGTCCCACAGGGATCACATGTCCAGTCCCACAGGGATCACAGTCCTTTACCACAGGGTTCACAATCCAGTCCCACAGGGTTCACAGTCCAGTTCCACAGGGATCACAGTCCTATCCCACAGGGGTCACAGTCCAGTCCGACAGGGATCACAGTCCAGTCCAACAGGTGTCACAGTCCAGTCCCAGAGGGGTCACAGACCAGTCTCCCAGGGGTCACAGTCCAGTCCCACAGTGATCACAGTCCAGTCCCACAGGGGTCACAGACCAGTCCCACAGAGTTCACAGCCCAGTCCCACACGGGTTACGTCCATTCGCACACGTGTCACATTCCAGTCGCACAAGGATCACAGTCCAGTCCCAAAGGGGTCACAGTCTAGTCTCAAGGGGATCACAGTCCAGTCCCACAGGGATCACAGTCCAGTCCCACAGGGGTCACAGTCCAGTCCCACAGGGATCACTGTCCAGTCCGACAGGGTTCACTGTCCAGTCCCACAGAGTTCACAGTCCAGTCCCACAGGGATCACTGTCCAGTCCTACAGAGTTCACAGTCCAGTCCCACAATGGTCACAGTCCTGTCCCACAGGTTCACAGTCCAGTCCCACAGGGGTCACAGTCCAGTCCCACAGGGGTCACAGTCCAGTCCCACAGGTGACACAGTCCAGTACCACAGAGGTTACAGTCCAGTCCCACAGGGGTCACAGTCCAGTGCAACAGGGATCACAGTCCAATGCCACAGGGATCACAGTCCAGTCCCACAGGGGTCACAGTCCCGTCCCACAGAGTTCACAGTCCAGTCCACACGGGATACGTCCATTCGCACACGTGTCACATTCCAGTCGCACAAGGGTCACAGTCCAGTCCCAATGGGGTCACAGTCCATTCCCACAGGGATCACAGTCCAGTCCCACAGGGGTCACAGTCCAGTCCCACAGGGATCACTGTCCAGTTCCACAGAGTTCACAGTCCAGTCACACAGGAGTCACAGTCTTGTCCCACAGGATCACAGTCCAGTCCCACAGGGATCACAGTCCAGTCCCACAGGGGTCACATTGCAGTCCCACAGGGGACACAGTCCAGTTCCACAGGGGTGACAGTCCAGTCCCACTGGGGTCACAGTCCAGTCCCACAGGGGTCACAGCCCAGTCCCACAGGGGTCATACTCCAGTACCACAGGGGTTACAGTCCAGTCCCACATGGATCACAATCCAGTCCAACAGGGATCACAGTTCAGTCCCACAGGGATCACAGTCCAGTCCCACAGGGATCACAGTCCAATCCCACAGAGCGGGTGTACAGTCCCACAAGGATCACAGTCCAGTCCCACATGGATCACAGACCTGCCCACAGGGGTCAGAGTCCAGTGCCATCGTGGTCAGATTCCAGTGCCACAGGGGTCAGAGTCCAGTGCCACATGGGTCACAGTCCAGTACCACAGCGAACACAGTCCAATCCCACATTGATCACCGACCTGTCCCACAAGGATGTCATTCCGGTCCCACAGGTATCACAGTGCAGTCCCACAGGGATCACAGTCCAGTCCCACAGGGATCACAGTCCAGTCCGACAGGAATAACAGTCCAGTCCCACAGGGATCACAGTCCAGTCCCGAAGCGATCACAGTCAAGTCCCACATGGATCACAGTCCAATCCCGAAGGGATAACAGTCCAGTGCCACAGGGATCACAGTCCAGTCCCTCAGGGATCACAGTCCAGTCCCACAGGGATCACAGTCCAGTTCCACAGGGGTCACAGTCCAGTCCCACAGGGATCACAGTCCAGTCCGACAGGGATAACAGTCCAGTCCCAGAGGGACCACAGTCCTGTCCCGAAGAGATCACAGTCCAGCCCCACAGGGATCACAGTCCAGTCCCAATGGGATTACAGTCCTGTCCCACTGTGCGGGTGTCCAGTCCCGCAAGGATCACAGTCCTGCCCACAGGGGTCAGAGTCCAGTGCCACAGGGGTCAGAGTCCAGTGCCACAGGGGTCAGAGTACAGTCCCACAGGGGTCACAGTCCAGTCCCACAGGGATCACAGTCCAGTCCCACAGGGATCACAGTCTAGTCCGACTGGAATAACAGTCCAGTCCCACAGGGATCACAGTCCAGTCCCGAAGCGATCACAGTCCAGTCCCTATTGGATCACAGTCCAATCCCGTAGGGATAACAGTCCAGTGCCACAGGGATCACAGTCGCGTCCCACAGGGATCACAGTCCAGTCCGACAGGGATAACAGTCCAGTCCCACAGGGATCACAGTCCAGTCCCGAAGCGATCACAGTCCAGTTCCACAGGGGTCACAGTCCAGTGCCACAGGGATCACAGTCCAGTCCCACAGGGATCACAGTCCAGTCCGACAGGGATAACAGTCCAGTCCCACATGGATCACAGTCCAGTCCCGAAGGGATAACAGTCCAGTGCCACAGGGAACACAGTCCAATCCCACATGATCACAGTCTTGCCCCAAAAGGATCACAGTCCAGTCACACAAGGGTCACAGTCCAGTCGCAATGGGATTACAGTCCTGTCCCACTGTGCGGGTGTCCAGTCCCACAAGGATCACAGTCCTGCCCACAGGGGTGAGAGTCCAGTGCCACAGGGGTCAGAGTACAGTGCCACAGGGTTCATAGTCCACTACACAGGGAACACAGTTTAATCCCACATTGATCACCGTCCTGTCCCATAAGGATCTCATTCCTGTCCCACAGGAATCACAGTCCAGTCCCACAGGGGTTACAGTCCAGTCCCACAATGATCACAGTCCAGACGAACAGGGATCACTGTCCTGTCCAACATGGATCATAGTTAAGTCCCACATGGATCACAGTCCAGCGCCACAGGGTATAAAGTCCAGGCCCACTGGGGTCACATTCCTGTCTCACAGGGATCACAGTCCAGTCCCACAGTTATCACCGTCCTGTCCCACAAGGATCTCATTCCTGTCCCACAGGGATCATATTTCAGTCCCACAGGGATCACAGTCCATTCCCAAAGAGATCAAAGTCCAGTCCCACAGGGATCACAGTCCTGTCCCACAGGGATCACAGTCCAGTCCCGAAAGAATCACAGTCCAGTCCCACACGGATCAATGACCAGTCCCGAAGGGATCACAGTCCAGTCACACAGGGATCACAGTCCAGTCCCACAGGTACACAGTCCAGTCCCACAGGGATAACAGTCCAATCCCACAGTCATCACGGTCCAGTCCCACAAGTTCACAGTCCAGTCCACAGGGATTACAGTCCAATCCCACAGGGATCACAATCCAGTCCCGAAGGGATCACAGTCCAGTCATCAGAGGAATCTCAGTCCAGTCCCACAGGGATCAAAGTCCAGTGCCACAAGGATCACAGTCCAGTCCCACAGGGATCATAGTCCCGTCCCACAGGGATCACAGTCCAGTCCCACAGGGATCACATGTCCAGTCCCACAGGGATCACAGTCCTTTACCACAGGGTTCACAATCCAGTCCCACAGGGTTCACAGTCCAGTTCCACAGGGATCACAGTCCTATCCCACAGGGGTCACAGTCCAGTCCGACAGGGATCACAGTCCAGTCCAACAGGTGTCACAGTCCAGTCCCAGAGGGGTCACAGACCAGTCTCCCAGGGGTCACAGTCCAGTCCCACAGTGATCACAGTCCAGTCCCACAGGGGTCACAGACCAGTCCCACAGAGTTCACAGCCCAGTCCCACACGGGTTACGTCCATTCGCACACGTGTCACATTCCAGTCGCACAAGGATCACAGTCCAGTCCCAAAGGGGTCACAGTCTAGTCTCAAGGGGATCACAGTCCAGTCCCACAGGGATCACAGTCCAGTCCCACAGGGGTCACAGTCCAGTCCCACAGGGATCACTGTCCAGTCCGACAGGGTTCACTGTCCAGTCCCACAGAGTTCACAGTCCAGTCCCACAGGGATCACTGTCCAGTCCTACAGAGTTCACAGTCCAGTCCCACAATGGTCACAGTCCTGTCCCACAGGTTCACAGTCCAGTCCCACAGGGGTCACAGTCCAGTCCCACAGGGGTCACAGTCCAGTCCCACAGGTGACACAGTCCAGTACCACAGAGGTTACAGTCCAGTCCCACAGGGGTCACAGTCCAGTGCAACAGGGATCACAGTCCAATGCCACAGGGATCACAGTCCAGTCCCACAGGGGTCACAGTCCCGTCCCACAGAGTTCACAGTCCAGTCCACACGGGATACGTCCATTCGCACACGTGTCACATTCCAGTCGCACAAGGGTCACAGTCCAGTCCCAATGGGGTCACAGTCCATTCCCACAGGGATCACAGTCCAGTCCCACAGGGGTCACAGTCCAGTCCCACAGGGATCACTGTCCAGTTCCACAGAGTTCACAGTCCAGTCACACAGGAGTCACAGTCTTGTCCCACAGGATCACAGTCCAGTCCCACAGGGATCACAGTCCAGTCCCACAGGGGTCACATTGCAGTCCCACAGGGGACACAGTCCAGTTCCACAGGGGTGACAGTCCAGTCCCACTGGGGTCACAGTCCAGTCCCACAGGGGTCACAGCCCAGTCCCACAGGGGTCATACTCCAGTACCACAGGGGTTACAGTCCAGTCCCACATGGATCACAATCCAGTCCAACAGGGATCACAGTTCAGTCCCACAGGGATCACAGTCCAGTCCCACAGGGATCACAGTCCAATCCCACAGAGCGGGTGTACAGTCCCACAAGGATCACAGTCCAGTCCCACATGGATCACAGACCTGCCCACAGGGGTCAGAGTCCAGTGCCATCGTGGTCAGATTCCAGTGCCACAGGGGTCAGAGTCCAGTGCCACATGGGTCACAGTCCAGTACCACAGCGAACACAGTCCAATCCCACATTGATCACCGACCTGTCCCACAAGGATGTCATTCCGGTCCCACAGGTATCACAGTGCAGTCCCACAGGGATCACAGTCCAGTCCCACAGGGATCACAGTCCAGTCCGACAGGAATAACAGTCCAGTCCCACAGGGATCACAGTCCAGTCCCGAAGCGATCACAGTCAAGTCCCACATGGATCACAGTCCAATCCCGAAGGGATAACAGTCCAGTGCCACAGGGATCACAGTCCAGTCCCTCAGGGATCACAGTCCAGTCCCACAGGGATCACAGTCCAGTTCCACAGGGGTCACAGTCCAGTCCCACAGGATCACAGTCCAGTCCGACAGGGATAACAGTCCAGTCCCAGAGGGACCACAGTCCTGTCCCGAAGAGATCACAGTCCAGCCCCACAGGGATCACAGTCCAGTCCCAATGGGATTACAGTCCTGTCCCACTGTGCGGGTGTCCAGTCCCGCAAGGATCACAGTCCTGCCCACAGGGGTCAGAGTCCAGTGCCACAGGGGTCAGAGTACAGTGCCACAGGGTTCACAGTCCAGTACACAGGGAACACAGTTTAATCCCACATTGATCACCGTCCTGTCCCACAAGGATCTCATTCCTGTCCCACAGGAATCACAGTCCAGTCCCACAGGGTTTAAAGTCCAGTCCCACAATGATCACAGTCCAGACGAACAGGGATCACAGTCCAATCCAACATTGATCATAGTCAAGTCCCACATGGATCACAGTCCAGCGCCACAGGTTTTACAGTCCAGTCCCACAGGGATAACAGTCCAATCCCACAGTGATCACAGTACAGTCCCACAAGTTCACAGTCCAGTCCCACAGGGATAACAGTCCAATCCCACAGGGATCACAATCCAGTCCCGAAGGGATCACAGTCCAGTCATCAGAGGAATCTCAGTCCAGTCTCACAGGGATCAAAGTCCAGTCCGACAAGGATCACAGTCCAGTCCCACAGGGATCATAGTCCCGTCCCACAGGGATCACAGTCCAGTCCCACAGGGATCACATGTCCAGTCCCACAGGGATCACAGTCCTTTACCACAGGGATCACAATCCAGTCCCACAGAGGATCAAGTCCAGTCGCACAGAGTTCACAGTCCAGTCCCACAGGGATCGCAGTCCTATCCCACAGGGGTCACATTCCAGTCCGACAGGGATCTCAGTCCAGTCCAACAGGTGTCACAGTCCAGTCCCAGAGGGGTCATAGTCCAGTCTCCCAGGGGTCACAGTACAATCCCACAGTGATCACAGTCCAGTCCCACAGGGGTCACAGACCAGTCCCACAGGGATCACTGTCCAGTCCCACAGAGTTCACAGTCCAGTCCCACACGGGTTACGTCCATTCGCACACGTGTCACATTCCAGTCGCACAAGGGTCACAGTCCAGTCCCAATGGGGTCACAGTCTAGTCTCAAGGGGATCACAGTCCAGTCGCACAGAGTTCACAGTCCAGTCCCACAGGGGTCACAGTCCAGTCCCACAGGGATCACTGTCCAGTCCCACAGGGGTCGCAGTCCAGTCCCACAAGGGGTCACAGTCCAGTCCCACAGGGGACACAGTCCAGTACCACAGAGGTTACAGTCCAGTCCCACTGGGGTCACAGTCCTGTGTAACAGGGATCACAGTCCAATGCCACAGGGATCACAGTCCAGTCCCACAGGGGTCACAGTCCAGTCCCACAGAGTTCACATTCCAGTCCCACACGGGATACGTCCATTCGCACACGTGTCACATTCCAGTCGCACAAGGGTCACAGTCCAGTCCCACAGGGGTCACAGTCCAGTCCCACAGGGGTCACAGTCTTGTCCCAAAGGATCACAGTCGAGTCCCACAGGGATCACAGTCCAGTCCCACAGGGGTCACCGTGCAGTCCCACAGGGGACAGAGTCCAGTACCACAGGTGTCACAATCCAGTCCCACAGGGGTCATACTCCAGTCCCACAGGGATCACAGTCCAGTCCCACAGGGGTGACAGTCCAGTCCCACAGGGGTCACAGTCCAGTCCCACAGGGGTCACAATCCAGTCCCACAGGGGTCATACTCCAGTACCACAGGGGTTACAGTCCAGTCCCACATGGATCACAATCCAGTCCAACAGGGATCAAAGTCCAGTCCCACAGGGATCACAGTCCAGTCCCACAGGGATCAAAGTCCAGTCCCACAGAGCGGGTGTACAGTCCCGCAGGGATCACAGTCCAGTCCCACACGGATCACAGACCTGCCCACAGGATCAGAGTCCAGTGCCATCGTGGTCAGATTCCAGTGCCACAGGGGTCACAGTCCAGTGCCACAGGGAACACAGTCCAATCCCACATTGATCACCGTCCTGTCCCACAAGGATGTCATTCCGGTCCCACAGGTATCATAGTCAAGTCCAACAGTGATCACAGTCCATTCCCACAGGGGTCACAGTCCAGTCCCACAGGGGTCACAGTCCAGTCCCACAGGGATCACAGTCCAGTCCCACAGGGATCACAGTCCAGGCGGACAGGAATAACAGTGCAGTCCCACAGGGATCACAGTCCAGTCCCGAAGCGATCACAGTCCAGTCCCACATGGATCACAGTCCAATCCCGTAGGGATAACAGTCCAGTGCCACAGGGATTACAGTCCAGTCCCACAGGGATCACAGTCCAATCCCGAAGGGATAACAGTCCAGTGCCACAGGGATCACAGTCCAGTCACACAGGGATCACAGTCCAGTCCCACAGGGATCACAGTCCAGTTCCACAGGGGTCACAGTCCAGTCCCACAGGGATCACAGTCCAGTCCCACAGGGATCACAGTCTAGTCCGACAGGAATAACAGTCCAGTCCCACAGGGATCACAGTCCAGTCCCGAAGCGATCACAGTCCAGTCCCACATGGATCACAGTCCAATCCCGTAGGGATAACAGTCCAGTGCCACAGGGATCACAGTCCCGTCCCACAGGGATCACAGTCCAGTCCGACAGGGATAACAGTCCAGTCCCACAGGGATCACAGTCCAGTCCCGTAGCGATCACAGTCCAGTCCCACATGGATCACAGTCCAGTCCCGAAGGGATAACAGTCCAGTGCCACAGGGAACACAGTCCAATCCGACATGATCAGCGTCTTGCCCCACAAGGATCACAGTCCAGTCACACAGGGGTCACAGTGCAGTCACGCAAGGATCACAGTCCAGCCCCACAGGGATCACAGTCCAGTCCCAATGGGATTACAGTCCTGTCCCACTGTGCGGGTGTCCAGTCCCACAAGGATCACAGTCCTGCCCACAGGGATCAGAGTCCAGTGCCACAGGGTTCACAGTCCAGAACACAGGGAACACAGTTTAATCTCACATTGATCACCGTCCTGTCCCACAAGGATCTCATTCCTGTCCCACAGGAATTACAGTCCAGTCCCACAGGGGGTTACAGTCCAGTCCCACAATGATCACAGTCCAGACGAACAGGGTTCAAAGTCCAGTCCAACATGGATAATAGTCAAGTCCCACATGGATCACAGTCCAGCGCCACAGGGTTTACAGTCCAGTCCCACAGGGATAACAGTCCAATCCCACAGTGATCACAGTCCAGTCCCACAAGTTCACAGTCCAGTCCCACAGGGATAACAGTCCAATCCCACAGGGATCACAATCCAGTCCCGAAGGGATCACAGTCCAGTCATCAGAGGAATCTCAGTCCAGTCCCACAGGGATCAAAGTCCAGTCCCACAATGATCACAGTCCAGTCCTACAGGGATCATAGTCCCGTCCCAAAGGGATCAGAGTCCAGTCCCACAGGGATCACATGTCCAGTCCCACAGGGATCACATTCCTTTACCACAGTGATCACAATCCAGTCCCATAGGGGACACAGTCCAGTCGCACAGGGTTCACTGTCCAGTCCCACAGGGGTTACAGTCCTATCCCACAGGGGTCACAGTCCAGTCCGACAGGAATCACAGTCCAGTCCAACAGGTGTCACAGTCCAGTCCCAGAGGGGTCACAGTCCAGTCTCCCAGGGTTCACAGTCCAGTACACAGGGAACACAGTTTAATCGCACATTGATCACCGTCCTGTCCCACAAGGATCTCATTCCTGTCCCACAGGAATCACAGTCCAGTCCCACAAGGGTTACAGTCCAGTCCCACAATGATCACAGTCCAGATGAACAGGGATCACAGTCCAGTCCAACATGGATCATAGTCAAGTCCCACATGGATCACAGTCCAGCGCCACAGGGTTTACAGTCCAGGCCCACTGGGGTCACATTCCTATCTCACAGGGATCAAAGTCTCGTCTCACGGGGATCAATGTCCAGACCCACAGGGATCACAGCCCTGCCCAGAGTGGTCAGAGTCCAGTAACACAGGGGTCAGAGTCCAGTGCCACAGGGTTCACAGTCCAGTCACACAGGGAACTGAGACCAATCCCACATTGATCACCGTCCTGTCCCACAAGGATCTCATTCCTGTCCCACAGGGATCATATTTCAGTCCCACAGGGATCACAGTCCATTCGCAAAGAGATCAAAGTCCAGTCCCACAGGGATCACAGTCCTGTCCAACAGGGATCACAGTCCAGTCCCGAAAGAATCACAGTCCAGTCCCACAGGGACCACAGTCCAGTCCCGAAGGGATCACAGTCCAGTCCCACAGGGATCACAGTCCAGGACCACAGAGCGGGTGTACAGTCCCACAGGGATCACGGTCCAGTCCTACACGGATCACAGACCTGCCCACAGGGCTCAGAGTCCAGTGCCATCGGGGTCAGATTCCAGTGCCACAGGGTTTAGAGTCGAGTGCCACAGGGATCACAGTCCAGTGCCACAGGGAAAACTGTCCAATCCCACAGTGATCACCGTCCTGTCCCACAAGGATGTCATTCCGGTCCCACAGGTATCACAGTCAAGTCCAACAGTGATCACAGTCCATTCCCACAGGGGTCACAGTCCAGTCCCACAGGGGTCACAGTCCAGGGCTACAGGGATCACTGTCCAGTCCTACAGAGTTCACAGTCCAGTCCCACAATGGTCACAGTCCTGTCCCACAGAGTGCACAGTCCAGTCCCACACGGGATACGTCCATTCGCACACGTGTCACATTCCAGTCGCACAAGGGTCACAGTCCAGTCCCAATGGGTTCACAGTCCATTCCCACAGGGATCACAGTCCAGTCCCACAGGGGTCACAGTCTTGTCCCACAGGATCACAGTCCAGTCCCACAGGGGTCAAAGTCCAGTCCCACACGGGTCACAGTCTTGTCCCACAGGATCACAGTCCAGTCCCACAGGGGTCAAAGTCCAGTCCCACAGGGGTCACAGTCTTGTCCCACAGGATCACAGTCCAGTCCCACAGGGGTCACAGTCCAGTCCCACAGGGGTCACAGTGCAGTCCCACAGGGGACACAGTCCAGTTCCACAGGCGTGACAGTCCAGTGCCACAGGGATCACAGTCCAGTCCCACAGGGGTCACAGCCCAGTCCCACAGGGGTCATAGTCCAGTCCCACAGGGATCACAGTCCAGTCCCACAGAGCGGGTGCACAGTCCCACAGGGATCACAGTCCAGTCCCACATGGATCACTGACCTGCCCACAGGGGTCAGAGTCCAGTGCCATCGTGGTCAGATTCCAGTGCCACAGGGGTCAGAGTCCAGTGCCACAGGGGTCACAGTCCAGTACCACAGCGAACACAGTCCAATCCCACAGAGATCACAGTCCAGTCCCACATGGATCACAGTCCAATCCCGAAGGGATAACAGTCCAGTGCCACAGGGATCACAGTCCAGTCCCACAGGGATCACAGTCCAGTCCCACAGGGGTCACAGTCCAGTCCCACAGGGATCACAGTCCAGTCCCACAGGGATCACAGTCCTGTGCGACAGGTATAACAGTCCAGTCCCACAGGGATCACAGTCCTGTCCCGAAGCGATCACAGTCCAGCCCCACAGGGATCACAGTCCAGTCCCAATGGGATTACAGTCCTGTCCCACTGTGCGGGTGTCCAGTCCCACAAGGATCACAGTCCTGCCCACAGGGGTCAGAGTCCAGTGCCACAGGGGTCAGAGTACAGTGCCACAGGTTTCACAGTCCAGTACACAGGGAACACAGTTTAATCCCACATTGATCACCGTCCTGTCCCACAAGGATCTCATTACTTTACCACAGGCATCACAATCCAGTCCCACAGGGGATACAGTCCAGTCGCACAGGGGTCACAGTCCAGTGCCACAGGGAAAACAGTCCAATCCCACAGTGATCACAGTCCAGTCCCACAGGGATCACAGTCCAGTTCTACAGGGGTCACAGTCCAGTGCCACAGGGATCACAGTCCAGTCCCACAGGGATCACAGTCCAGTCCGACAGGGATAATAGTCCAGTCGCACAAGGATCACAGTCCAGTCCCACATGGATCACAGTCCAGTCTCGAAGGGATAACAGTCCAGTGCCACAGGGAACACAGTCCAATCCCACATGATCACCGTCTTGCCCCACAAGGATCACAGTCCAGTCACACAGGCATGACAGTGCAGTCACGCAAGGATCACAGTCCAGTCCCACAGGGACCACAGTCCAGTCCCACAGGGGTTACAGTCCAGTCCCACAATGATCACAGTCCAGACGAACAGGGATCACTGTCCTGTCCAACATGGATCATAGTTAAGTCCCACATGGATCACAGTCCAGCGCCACAGGGTTTAAAGTCCAGGCCCACTGGTGTCACATTCCTGTCTCACAGGGATCACAGTCCAGTCCCTCAGTGATCACCGTCCTGTCCCACAAGGATCTCATTCCTGTCCCACAGGGATCATATTTCAGTCCCACAGGGATCACAGTCCATTCCCAAAGAGATCAAAGTCCAGTCCCACAGGGATCACAGTCCTGTCCCACAGGGATCACAGTCCAGTCCCGAAAGAATCACAGTCCAGTCCCACACGGATCAAAGTCCAGTCCCGAAGTGATCACAGTCCAGTCCCACAGGGATCACAGTCCAGTCCCACAGGTTCACAGTCCAGTCCCACAGGGATAACAGTCCAATCGCACAGTGATCACAGTCCAGTCCCAAAAGTTCACAGTCCAGTCCACAGGGATTACAGTCCAATCCCACATGGATCACAATCCAGTCCCGAAGGGATCACAGTCCAGTCATCAGAGGAATCTCAGTCCAGTCCCACAGGCATCAAAGTCCTGTCCCACAAGGATCACAGTCCAGTCCCACAGGGATCATAGTCCCGTCCCACAGGGATCACAATCCAGTCCCACAGGGATCACATGTCCAGTCCCACAGGTGTCACAGTCCAGTCCCAGAGGGGTCACAGTTCAGTCCAACAGGTATCACAGTCCAGTCAAAGAGGGGTCACAGTCCAGTATCCCAGGGGTTAAAGTCCAGTCCCACAGTGATCACAGTCCAGTCCCACACGGGTTACGTCCATTCGCACACGTGTCACATTCCAGTCGCACAAGGGTCACAGGCCAGTCCCAATGGGGTCACAGTCTCGTCTCAAGGGGATCACAGTCCAGTCGCACAGAGTTCACAGTCCAGTCTCACAGGGATCACAGTCCAGTCCCACAGGGGTCACAGTCCAGTCCCACAATGGTCACAGTCCTGTCCCACAGGTTCACAGTCCAGTCCCACAGGGGTCACAGTCCAGTCCCACAGTGGTCACAGTCCAGTCCCACAGGGGACACAGTCCAGTACCACAGAGGTTACAGTCCAGTCCCACAATGGTCACAGTCCTGTCCCACAGGTTCACAGTCCAATGCCACAGGGATCACAGTCCAGTCCCACAGGGGTCACAGTCCCGTCCCACAGAGTTCACAGTCCAGTCCCACACTGGATACGTCCATTCGCACACGTGTCGCATTCCAGTCGCACAAGGGTCACAGTCCAGTCCCAATGGGGATCACAGTCCAGTCCCACAGGGATCACAGTCCAGTCCCACAGGGGTTACAGTCCAGTCCCACAATGATCACAGTCCAGACGAACAGGGATCACAGTCCAGTCCAGAAGCGATCACAGTCCAGTCCCACATGGATCACAGTCCAGTCCCGAAGAGATAACAGTCCAGTGCCACAGGGAACCCAGTTCAATCTCACATGATCACCGTCTTGCCCCACAAGGATCACAGTCCAGTCACACAGGGGTCACAGTGCAGTCACGCAAGGATCACAGTCCAGCCCCACAGGGATCACAGTCCAGTCCCAATGGGATTACAGTCCTGTCCCACTGTGCGGGTGTCCAGTCCCACAAGGATCACAGTCCTGCCCACAGGGGTCAGAGTCCAGTGTCACAGGGGTCAGAGTACAGTGCCACAGGGTTCACAGTCCAGTACACAGGGAACACAGTTTAATCCCACATTGATCACCGTCCTCTCCCACAAGGATCTCATTCCTGTCCCACAGGAATCACAGTCCAATCCCACAGGGGTTACAGCCCAGTACCACAATGATCACAGTCCAGACGAACAGGGATCACAGACCAGTCCAACATGGATCATAGTCAAGTCCCACATGGATCACAGTCCAGCGCCACAGGGTTTACAGTCCAGGCCCACTGGGGTCACATTCCTGTCTCACAGGGTTCACAGTCCAGTCCCACAGTGATCACCGTCCTGTCCCTCAAGGATCTCATTCCTGTCCCACAGGGATCATATTTCAGTCCCACAGGGATCACAGTCCATTCCCAAAGAGATCAAAGTCCAGTCCCACAGGGATCACAGTCCTGTCTCACAGGGATCACAGTCCAGTCCCGAAAGAATCACAGTCCAGTCCCACACGGATCACAGTCCAGTCCCGAAGGGATCACAGCCCAGTCCCACAGGGATCACAGTTCAGTCCCACAGGTTCACAGTCCAGTCCCACAGGGATAACAGTCCAATCCCACAGGGATCACAATCCAGTCCCGAAGGGATCACAGTCCAGTCATCAGAGGAATCACAGTCCAGTCCCACAGGGGACACAGTCCAGTCCCACAGGGGTCACAGTCCAGTACCACAGGGGTCACAGTCCAGTACCACAGGGGTGACAGTCCTGCCCCAAAGGGATAACAGTCCAGTCCCACAGGTGTTACAGTCCAGTCCCACAGGGGCTACATTCCAGTCCCACAGGGGTCACAGTCTAGTCCCACATGGGACACAGTCCAGTACCACAGGGGTTACAGTCCAGTCCCACAAGGGTCACAGTCCAGTCCCACATGGGACACAGTCCAGTACCACAGGGGTTACAGTCCAGTCCCACAGGGATCACAGTCCAGTCCCACATGGGTCACACTCCAGTACCACAGGGGTTACAGTCCAGTCCCACAGGGTTCAAAGTCCAGTCCCACAGGGGTCATAGTCCAGTCCCACAGGGATCAATGTCCAGTCCCACAGAGTTCATAGTCCAGCCCCACAGGGGTCAAAGTCCTGTCTCACAGGATCACAGTCCAGTCCCACAGGGGACACAGTCCAGTCCCACAGGGGTCACAGTCCAGTACCACAGGGGTCACAGTCCAGTCCCACAGGGATCACAGTCCAATCCCACAGGGGTCACAGTCAAGTCCCACAGGGATCACAGTCCAGTCCCACAGGATCACAGTCCAGTCGCACAGGGGTCACAGTCCATTCCCACAGGGCTCACAGTCCAGTACCACAGGGGTCACAGTCCAGTACCACAGGGCTGACAGTCCTGCCCCAAAGGGATAACAGTCCAGTCCCACAGGGCTTACAGTCCAGTCCCATAGGGGTCACAGTCCAGTCCCACATGGATGACAATCCAGTCCAACAGGTATCACAGTACTGTCCCACAGGGATCACACTCCAGTCCCACAGGGATCACACTCCAGTCCCACAGGGGTCACTGTCCAGTCCCACAGGGATCACAGTCCATTCCCACAGAATCACAGTCCAGTCCCACAGGGATCACAGTCCAGTCCCACAGGGATCACAGTCCATTCCCACAGAATCACAGTCCAGTCTCAAAGGGATCACAGTCCAGTACCAAAGCGGTGACTGCCCTGCCCAAAAGGGATCACAGTCCAGTCCCACAGGGGTCACAGTCCAATCCCACAGGCTCACAGTCCAGTCTCACAGGGGTCGCAGTCCAGTCCCACAGGGGTCACAGTCCAATCCCACAGGGTCACAGTCCAGTTTCACAGGGGTCGCAGTCCAGTACCACAGGGGTCACAGTCCAATCCCACAGGGTCACAGCCCAGTTTCACAGGGGTCGCAGTCCAGTACCACAGGGGTCACAGTCCAGTCCAACAGGGATCACAGTCCAGTCCCACAGGGATCACAGTCCAGTCCCACAGGGATCACAGTCCAGTCCCACAGGGATCACAGTCCAGTGAAACAGGGATCACAGTCCAGTCCCACAGGTATCACAGTCCAGTACAACAGGGATCACAGTCCAGTCCCACAGGGATCACAGTCCAGTCCAACAGGGATCACAGTCCAGTCCAACAGGGATCACAGTCCAGTCCCACAGGGATCACAGTCCAGTCCCACAGCGGAAACATTCCTCTCTCACAAGAGTCACAGTCCAGTCCTACAAGCGTCTGTGACTCTCTCTGTCTCTCTCACTCTGTGTGTGTCTCTCTCTCTATCTCATTCTGTCTGTCTCTCTTTCTCTCTCTGCCTCTGTCTCTGTCTCTCTCTCTCTGTCTCTCTCTGTCTCTCACTTTGTATCTCTCTGTTTCTCTCAATCTGTCCATCTCTCTTCCTCTCTCTGCCTCTGTCTCCGTCTCTTTCAGCCTCTCGCTCTCTGCCTCTCTCTCTCTGTGTCTCTCACTCTCTCACTCTCTATCTCTCTCGATCTGCTTATCTCTGACTCTCTCTCTCTGTCTCTCTGTTTCTCTCTGTTTCTGTCTCTCTCTATCTCTGTCTCTCCCTGTGTATCTCCATCCCTTTCGCTATCTGTCTCTGTCTCGTTCTCTCTCTCGCTTGCACTCTGATTCTCTGTCTCTCTCTCCCTCTCTCTGTCTCTATCTCTCTCTATCTCTCTATCTCCCTATCTCTCTGTCTCTTTTTCTCTCTCTCTCTGCCTCTCCCTGTGCATCTCTCTCTCTCGCTATCTATCTCTGTCTTGCTCTCTCTCTTGCTCGCTCTGACTCTCTGTCTCTCTCTGTCTGTCTCTATCTCTCTCTCTCTCTCTGTCTCACTTTGTCTATCTCTCTCTCTCCCTCTCACTCTCTCTCTCTCTGTCTCTCTCCCTCTCACTCTCTGTCTCGCTCTCTCTCTCTCTCTCGGTCTCTCTCTCTCTCTCTCTCTCTATCTCTCTGTCTGTTTCTTTTCCACTCTCGCTGTGTGTCTCTCTCTCTATCTCTGTCTTTCTCTGTTTTCCCCTCTCTCTTACTCTCTATCTCTCACTTTTTGTCTCTCTCTCTTTCTCCCCCTCTCCCTGTCTCTCTTTGTCACTGTCTCTGTCTCTCTCTCTCACTATGTCTCTATCTCTTTCTCCCTTTCTCCTTGCTCTATCTGCCTCTGTCGCTGTCTCTCTCCCTGCCTCACTGTCTTTCTCTGTCTTCCCCTCTCTCTCTCTCTCTCTCTCTCTCTCTCTCTCTCTCTCTCTCTCTCTGTTTCTCTCTCCATCTTTCCCTCTCTGTCTCTCTCTTCCTCTCGCTCTGTATCTGTCTCTTTCCCTGTATCTCTCCGTGTCTTTATCTCAATTTTCCCTCTCTCCTCTCAATCTCTCTTTCTCTGTCTCTGTCTCTCTCTCAGTCGATCTCTCTGTCTCTCTCTCTCTGTCTGTCTCTCTGTCTCTCTCTCTCTTTCTCTCTCTCTGTCTGTCTATCTGTCTCTCTTTCTCTCTTTCACTCTCTCCCTGTCTCACTCTCACATGCTCTGTCTCTCTCTGTCTCTCTCTCTCGCTCTGTATTTTTCTCTGTTTCTCTCTCTCTCGCTCTCTCACTTTCTCTCTCTGAGTCTCTCTCTATCTCGCTCCGTCTCTCCCTCCCTCTGTGTGTGTCTCTCTCACTGTATCTCTATAATTCTGTCTCTATCTCTCTATCTGTCTGTCTCTCTCTCTGTCTCTCTCTCTCTCTGTCCCTCTCGCTCTGTTTCTCTCTATCTCTCTCTCTGTTTCTGTTTCTCTCTCCAACTTTCCTTCTCTCTCTGTCTCTCTCTCTGTATCTTTCCGTAGCTTTATCTCCGTCGTTCCCCCTCTCTCTATCAATCTTTCTCTCTCTGTCTCTGTCTCGCTCTCTCTTTATCTCTCTCTCTCTCTCTCTCTCTCTGTGTTTCCCTCTCTCTGACTCTCTCTCTCTGTCTCTATCTGCCTTTCTCTCTCTCTCGCTATCTCTCTCTCTGATTCTCATTCTCTTTCTTTCTCTCCGTCTCTCTCTCTCTCTGTCAATCCCTATAATTCTATCTCTCTCTCTCGCTCGATCTGCCTGCCGATCTCTGTCTCTCTCTCCTTTTCTCTCTCTCACTCTGTATATTTCTGTGTGACTCTCGGTCTCTCTCTCTCTGTCTGCCTCTATGTTTCTCCCTCTCAGTCTCTCTGTTTCAGTCTCTCCCTGTCTCTCTCGCTCTCTCTCTCGCTCTGTATTTTTCTCAGTGTCTCTCTCTGTCTCTCTCTCTCTATCTCTCTCTTTCTGCCTATCTCTGTCTCTCTCTCCGACTGTCTCTCTCTGTCGCTCTCTTTCTCTTTATCTCTTTCTCTCTCACTCTGTGTTTCTCCCTCTCCCTCTCTCGTTATCTCTCTCTATCTCTCTCTCGGGCGCGCTCTCTGACGCTCTGTCTCTCTCTCTCCATGTCTCTATCTCTCTGTCTTTCATTCTCTGTCTCTCTCTCTCTCTCTCCGTCTCTCTCTCTCTCCGACTCTCTCGCTCTGTCTCTCTCTCTCTGTCTCTCTCGATCTGTCTCTCTCTGTCGCTCCCTCTATCTCTCTTTCTCTATGTGACTCTCTGTCTCTCTATATATCTCTGTCTCTGTATCTCTCTCTATCTGTGTCTATCTCCATCTTTCTCTCTCTCTCTCACTCTCTATCTCAAACTCTATCTATGTCTGTATCTCTTTCCCTCTCTATATATCTCTGTCTCGCACTCTATCTGTCTCTATCAGTTTCTAGCTCTCTCTCTCTCTCTCTCCCTCTCACTCTCTCTCTCCCTCTCTGTCTCTCTGTCTCTCTTTCACTCTACCCCTCTGTCTTTCTCTGTCTTCCCCTCTGTCTCCCTGTCTCTCTCTATCTCTCTCTCTCTCTGTCTTGCTCTGCCTCGCTCTCTCTCGCTATGTCTCTCTCTCTCTCTCTCTCTGTCTCTCCCTCTCTCTATGTCTTTCTCTCTCTCTTTCTCTGTCTCTCTCTTTTTTTTTGTCTGTCTCTCTCTCTCTTTCTCTGTCTGTCTCGCTCTGCCTCTCTCTCTTTCTGTCTCTCTCTCTCTGTGTTTCACTCTCTCTCTCTGTCTTGCTCTGCCTCGCTCTCTCTCGCTATGTCTCTCTCTCTATCTCTCTCTCGGTCACTCACTCTCTCTCTGTCTCTCTCTCTCTCTCTTTCTCTGTCTCTCTCTTTCTCTCTCTCGCTCTCTCTCTCTCTATCTCTCTTTCTCTGTCTCTCTCTCTCTCTTTCTCTCTCTCTCTCTCTATCTGTCTTTCTTTCTGTCTCTGTCTCTCTCTCTCTTTCTCTCTCTCTCTGTCTCTCTATCTGTCTTTCCCTCTCTCTCGCTGTATATTTCTCTCTTGTCTTTCTCTCTGTCTTTCTCTCTGGTTCTGTCTCTCTCTTACTCTCTCACCTTCTCTCTCTGAGTTTTTATCTATCTCGCTCCATCACTCCCTCTCTCTCTGTCTCTCTCTCTCTCTATATATATATAACTATGTCTCTCTGTCTCTCTCTCTCTCTGTCTGTCTGCCTATCTCTGTCTCTCTCTCTATCTATCGATCTCTCTCTCTCTCTGTCTTTCTCTCTCTCTCTCTCTCTCTATATTTCTCCATGTCTTTATCTCTGCCTTTCCCTCTCTCTGTCAATCAATCTCTCTCTCTCTCTCTCACTGTCTCTCTCCCACTCTGTATGTCTCTCTCTCTGTCGCTCTCTCTCTCTCTTTCAGTCTCTCTGCATATCACTCCATCGCTCGCTCGCTGTCTCTCTGAAGCTCTCCCAGAACCACAGTGACAATGCACACACCGACCTTCAGTCATCCATTGTACATTTGTTAATGGTCGCCATTAGATGTTAACACCGGGAGATTGATTACAGAGACCGACTACTCTCTAATTTAACGTCAGCTGCTTAAAGGTGTACATGCCCTGGGAGTGTTTGATGGGACAGTGTAGAGGGAGCTTTATTCTGCATCTAACCCACTGTACCTGCCCTGGGAGTGTTTGATGGGACAGTGTAGAGGGAGCTTTATTCTGTATCTAACCCCCTGTACCTGCCCTGGGAGTGTTTGATGGGACAGTGTAGAGGGAGCTTTACTCTGTATCTAACCCCCTGTACCTGCCCTGGGAGTGTTTGATGGGACAGTGTAGAAGGAGCTTTACTCTGTATCTAACCCCGTGTACCTGCCCTGGGAGTGTTTGATGGGACAGTGCAGAGGGAGCTTTACTCTGTATCTAACCTCCTGTACCTGCCCTGGGAGTGCTTGATGGGACAGTGTAGAGGGAGCTTTACTCTGTATCTAACACCCTGTACCTGCCCTGGGAATGTTTGATGGGACAGTGTAGATGGAGCTTTACTCTGTATCTAACCCCGTGCTATACCTGCCCTGGGAGTGTTTGATGGGACAGTGTCGAGGGAGCTTTACTCTGTATCTAACCCCCTGTACCTGCCCTGGGAGTGTTTGATTGGACCGTGTAGAGGGAACTTTACTCTGGATCTAACCCCATGCTTTACCTGGCCGGGGAGATTTGATTCGACAGTGTGGAGGGAGATTAAATGCCCAACTCTCTCTGTCCCTCTCGCTTTCTCTCTGTCAGTCGCTATCTGTCTGTTCTCTCTCTCGCTCACTCTTTCAGGGTTCCTGTCTCTCTCCCTCTCTGTATCTCTGTTCCTCTCTCTCTCTCGCTCTCTGTCAGTTCCTCTGTCTCCCTCCCTCCGTCTCGCTCCCTCACTCTCTCCCTCGCTCCCAATTTCTATCCATCTATCTCTCTTTCACTTTTTCCTCTATCTCTGCTGCTGTCCATTTCCGATCTCTCTCTTTCTTTCTCTTTTCTGCCAACACGCTCTCTCTGTCACTAATTCTCTCACTGCTTCTCTCTGTCCACCTCCCTTTTTCTCTCTCCCTGTCTCTCATTCCCATTCTGATGTTTCCTTGATTGAAAAGTACCCTGACATATTGCAGCCTGACTGTTTAAAGCCACAGCAAGAAATCACATTTCTGGGACATTTTTTATTTGCTAACCATCCAACTGTGGGTCGGAATGTGTGGGGTAATTCTCGTTTCTCCATCTGAAAGCTTTGAGTGTTTCAGATTGACCGGTATATGGGATCAAAGGCTGATTCAGACATTGCTGCATTGTGGAACGGTGGGACATCTTCGCTGTGCAGGAAATGGAGAAGCAAGTTTTGTTGGTTTGAATAAGGTGTAAATTCGATTGTGTCGCCCCCTCACAGATACACAGGATTGAAGCTTTTACCATCAAAGCCCTGAAAGAATGAAATGATGTGACCAACTTCAAACTCTTCAAACCCACGAAGGAACCAGAGCCTGGGACCAAGACACAAAGCCCCGAGCCCACACAGGCAAACCAGGTTTGTTCACAGATCACCCAGACACGTGTCCTGGTGTAAAATGGTCACCACGCATCTCATGTAAAATGGGTGCTCAATTTTACCCAAACTAATCCCACTGTCCCGCTCTCTCCCCATAGTCCTGTATCAATCTCCAAACTAATCCCACTGCCCCGCTCTCTCCCCATAGTCCTGTATCAATCCCCAAACTAATCCCACTGCCCTGCTCTCTCCCCATAGCCCTGTATCAATCCCCAAACTAGTCCCACTGCCTCGCTCTCTCCCCATAGTCCTGTGTCAATCCCCAAACTAATCCCACTGCCCCGCTCTCTCAGCATAGCCCTGTGTCAATCCCCAAACTAGTCCCACTGCCTCGCTCTCTCCCCATAGCCCTGTATCAATCCCCAAACTAGTCCCACTGCCTCGCTCTCTCCCCATAATCCTGTATCAATCCCCAAACTAATCCCACTGCCCTGCTCTCTCCCCATAGCCCGGTATCAATCCCCAAACTAATCCCACTGCCTCGCTCTCTCCCCATAGTCCTGTATCAATCCCAAACTAATCCCACTGCCCTGCTCTCTCGCCTTACCCTGTATCAATCTCCAATCTAGCTCTCTCTCTGTCTCTCTCTGTCTGTCTCTCTCTCGCTCTCTCTCTGTCTCTGTCTCCCTCTCGCTCTGTCTCTCTCTGTCTCTCTCTCTGTCAGTCTCTCTCTCTGTCTCTGTCTCTCTTTGTCTCTCTCTCTCTGTCTTTCTACCCCTCTCTCTCGCTCTCTCGCTCTCCATCTCTGTTTCTCTCTCATTCTATCTTTCCCTCTCTGTCACTCTCTCTCTCTCTCGCTCTCTCTCTCTTTCTCTCTGTCTCTCTATATCTTTGTATCTGTCTCTAGCTCTCTCTCTGTCTGTATCTCTTTCCCTCTCTTTGTATCTCTATTTTTCTCAATATGTTTCTGTCTCTCTCTCTCTCTCTCTGTCTCGCTCTCTGTCTCTCTCTCTCTTTATCTCTCCATGTCTTTATCACTGTCTTTCCCTCTCTCTCTATCAATCTCTGTCTCTCTCTGACTATCTCAATCTGTCTCTCTCTCTGTGTCTCTCTCTGTCACTCTCTCTCTCTCTGTTTCTCTCTATATCTCTCCCTGTCTTTATCTCTGTCTTTCCCACTTTCTCCATCAATCTCTTACTCTCTTTCTCTCTGTCTTTCTCTCTCTGTTTCTCATTCTCTGTCTCTCTCCCTGTCTCTCTCACTCTCTCTCTTTCTCTCTCTCACTCTCTCACCATCTCTCTGTCTGTCTCCCTCTCTCTTTCTCTCTCTCTCGCTCTCTGTCTCTCTCTCTCGCTCGCTGTCTGTCTCTCTCTCTCTTCTCTCTCTCCGCCTCTCTGTCTGTCTGCCTATCTCCCTCTCTCTTTCTCTCTCTCTCGCTCTTTGTCTCTCTCTCTCTCTGTCTGTCTCTCTGTCCCTGTCGCTGTCTCTCGCTCTCTGTCTCACTGTGTTTCACTGTCTTTCCCTCGCTCTCTCTCTCCCTCTCTCTCTGGCTGTCTCTCTCTGTCTGTCTCTCTGACTCTCTCTCTCTGTTTCACTCTCTCTCTCTGTTTTTCGCTCCATCTTTCTCTCGCTGTGTCTCTCTCTCTCTCGCTCTGTATCTCTCCGTCTTTATCTCAATCTTTCCCTCTCTACTATCAATCTCTCTCTGTCCCTTTCTCTCTCTCTTCTCTCTCTCTCTCTCTGTCCCTCTATCTGTCTTTCCCTCTCTCTCTCTCCGTCTATCTCTCTCTCTGTCTTTCTCTATGTCTTTCTCTCTGTCTCTCTCGCTCTCTGTCTCGCTCTCTGTCTCTCACTCTCTGACTGTCTCTCTGTCTCTCTCTCTCTCTTTAACTCTCTCCCTGCCTCTCTCTCTTTCACTCTCTCCCTCTCTCTCTCTCTCTCGCACTGTCTCTCTCTGTCTCTCTCTCTCTCTCTCTCTAGCTCTGTATTTTTCTCTGTCTTTCTCTCTCTCGCTCGCTCACCTTCACTCTCTGAGTCTCTCTCTGTCTCGCTCCGTCTCTCCCTCTCTCTCTGTCTCTCTCTCTCTGTGTCTCTCTATAATTCTGTCTCTCTCTCTCTCTCTGTCTGCCTATCTCTTTGTCTCGCTCTCTATCTGTCTGTCGATCTCGCTCTGTCTCTCTCTCTCTGTTTCTGTTTCGCACTCCATCTTTCTCTCTCTCTCTGTCTCTCTCTCAGTCTATCTCAGTCTCTCTCTCTCTGTGTTTCCCTCTCTCTGACTCTCTCTCTCTATCTCTATCTATCTTTCCCTCCCTTTCGCTATCTCTCTCTGTCTCTCTCTCTGTGTCTCTGTTTCACTCTCTCCCTATCTCTCTCTCTCTCTCACTCTGTCTCTCCCTCTCTCTATGTCTTTCTCTCTCTCTTTCTCTGTCTCTCTTTTTTTTTGTCTGTCTCTCTCTCTCTTTCTCTGTCTGTCTCGCTCTGCCTCTCTCTCTTTCTGTCTCTCTCTCTCTGTGTTTCACTCTCTCTCTCTGTCTTGCTCTGCCTCGCTCTCTCTCGCTATGTCTCTCTCTCTATCTCTCTCTCGGTCACTCACTCTCTCTCTGTCTCTCTCTCTCTCTCTTTCTCTGTCTCTCTCTTTCTCTCTCTCGCTCTCTCTCTCTCTATCTCTCTTTCTCTGTCTCTCTCTCTCTCTTTCTCTCTCTCTCTCTCTATCTGTCTTTCTTTCTGTCTCTGTCTCTCTCTCTCTTTCTCTCGCTCTCTGTCTCTCTATCTGTCTTTCCCTCTCTCTCGCTGTCTATTTCTCTCTTGTCTTTCTCTCTGTCTTTCTCTCTGGTTCTGTCTCTCTCTTGCTCTCTCACCTTCTCTCTCTGAGTTTTTATCTATCTCGCTCCATCACTCCCTCTCTCTCTGTCTCTCTCTCTCTCTATATATATATAACTATGTCTCTCTGTCTCTCTCTCTCTCTGTCTGTCTGCCTATCTCTGTCTCTCTCTCTATCTATCGATCTCACTCTCTCTCTGTCTTTCTCTCTCTCTCTCTCTCTATATATTTCTCCATGTCTTTATCTCTGCCTTTCCCTCTCTCTGTCAATCAATCTCTCTCTCTCTCTCTCTCTCACTGTCTCTCTCCCACTCTGTATGTCTCTCTCTCTGTCGCTCTCTCTCTCTCTTTCAGTCTCTCTGCATATCACTCCATCGCTCGCTCGCTGTCTCTCTGAAGCTCTCCCAGAACCACAGTGACAATGCACACACCGACCTTCAGTCATCCATTGTACATTTGTTAATGGTCGCCATTAGATGTTAACACCGGGAGATTGATTACAGAGACCGACTACTCTCTAATTTAACGTCAGCTGCTTAAAGGTGTACATGCCCTGGGAGTGTTTGATGGGACAGTGTAGAGGGAGCTTTATTCTGCATCTAACCCACTGTACCTGCCCTGGGAGTGTTTGATGGGACAGTGTAGAGGGAGCTTTATTCTGTATCTAACCCCCTGTACCTGCCCTGGGAGTGTTTGATGGGACAGTGTAGAGGGAGCTTTACTCTGTATCTAACCCCCTGTACCTGCCCTGGGAGTGTTTGATGGGACAGTGTAGAGGGAGCTTTACTCTGTATCTAACCCCCTGTACCTGCCCTGGGAGTGTTTGATGGGACAGTGTAGAGGGAGCTTTACTCTGTATCTAACCCCCGGTACCTGCCCTGGGAGTGTTTGATGGGACAGTGCAGAGGGAGCTTTACTCTGTATCTAACCTCCTGTACCTGCCCTGGGAGTGCTTGATGGGACAGTGTAGAGGGAGCTTTACTCTGTATCTAACACCCTGTACCTGTCCTGGGAATGTTTGATGGGACAGTGTAGATGGAGCTTTACTCTGTATCTAACCCCGTGCTATACCTGCCCTGGGAGTGTTTGATGGGACAGTGTCGAGGGAGCTTTACTCTGTATCTAACCCCCTGTACCTGCCCTGGGAGTGTTTGATGGGACCGTGTAGAGGGAACTTTACTCTGGATCTAACCCCATGCTTTACCTGGCCGGGGAGATTTGATTCGACAGTGTGGAGGGAGATTAAATGCCCAACTCTCTCTGTCCCTCTCGCTTTCTCTCTGTCAGTCGCTATCTGTCTGTTCTTCTCTCTCTCGCTCACTCTTTCAGGGTTCCTGTCTCTCTCCCTCTCTGTATCTCTGTTCCTCTCTCTCTCTCGCTCTCTGTCAGTTCCTCTGTCTCCCTCCCTCCGTCTCGCTCCCTCACTCTCTCCCTCGCTCCCAATTTCTATCCATCTATCTCTCTTTCACTTTTTCCTCTATCTCTGCTGCTGTCCATTTCCGATCTCTCTCTTTCTTTCTCTTTTCTGCCAACACGCTCTCTCTGTCACTAATTCTCTCACTGCTTCTCTCTGTCCACCTCCCTTTTTCTCTCTCCCTGTCTCTCATTCCCATTCTGATGTTTCCTTGATTGAAAAGTACCCTGACATATTGCAGCCTGACTGTTTAAAGCCACAGCAAGAAATCACATTTCTGGGACATTTTTTATTTGCTAACCATCCAACTGTGGGTCGGAATGTGTGGGGTAATTCTCGTTTCTCCATCTGAAAGCTTTGAGTGTTTCAGATTGACCGGTATATGGGATCAAAGGCTGATTCAGACATTGCTGCATTGTGGAACGGTGGGACATCTTCGCTGTGCAGGAAATGGAGAAGCAAGTTTTGTTGGTTTGAATAAGGTGTAAATTCGATTGTGTCGCCCCCTCACAGATACACAGGATTGAAGCTTTTACCATCAAAGCCCTGAAAGAATGAAATGATGTGACCAACTTCAAACTCTTCAAACCCACGAAGGACCCAGAGCCTGGGACCAAGACACAAAGCCCCGAGCCCAGACAGGCAAACCAGGTTTGTTCACAGATCACCCAGACACGTGTCCTGGTGTAAAATGGTCACCACGCATCTCATGTAAAATGGGTGCTCAATTTTACCCAAACTAATCCCACTGTCCCGCTCTCTCCCCATAGTCCTGTATCAATCTCCAAACTAATCCCACTGCCCCGCTCTCTCCCCATAGTCCTGTATCAATCCCCAAACTAATCCCACTGCCCTGCTCTCTCCCCATAGCCCTGTATCAATCCCCAAACTAGTCCCACTGCCTCGCTCTCTCCCCATAGTCCTGTGTCAATCCCCAAACTAATCCCACTGCCCCGCTCTCTCAGCATAGCCCTGTATCAATCCCCAAACTAGTCCCACTGCCTCGCTCTCTCCCCATAGTCCTGTGTCAATCCCCAAACTAGTCCCACTGCCTCGCTCTCTCCCCATAGCCCTGTATCAATCCCCAAACTAGTCCCACTGCCTCGCTCTCTCCCCATAGTCCTGTATCAATCCCCAAACTAATCCCACTGCCTCGCTCTCTCCCCATAGTCCTGTATCAATCCCAAACTAATCCCACTGCCCTGCTCTCTCGCCTTACCCTGTATCAATCTCCAATCTAGGTCTCTCTCTGTCTCTCTCTGTCTGTCTCTCTCTCGCTCTCTCTCTGTCTCTGTCTCCCTCTCGCTCTGTCTCTCTCTGTCTCTCTCTCTGTCAGTCTCTCTCTCTGTCTCTGTCTCTCTTTGTCTCTCTCTCTCTGTCTTTCTACCCATCTCTCTCGCTCTCTCGCTCTCCATCTCTGTTTCTCTCTCATTCTATCTTTCCCTCTCTGTCACTCTCTCTCTCTCTCGCTCTCTCTCTCTTTCTCTCTGTCTCTCTATATCTTTGTATCTGTCTCTAGCTCTCTCTCTGTCTGTATCTCTTTCCCTCTCTTTGTATCTCTATTTTTCTCAATATGTTTCTGTCTCTCTCTCTCTCTCTCTGTCTCGCTCTCTGGCTCTCTCTCTCTGTATCTCTCCATGTCTTTATCACTGTCTTTCCCTCTCTCTCTATCAATCTCTGTCTCTCTCTGACTATCTCAATCTGTCTCTCTCTCTGTGTCTCTCTCTGTCACTCTCTCTCTCTCTGTTTCTCTCTATATCTCTCCCTGTCTTTATCTCTGTCTTTCCCACTTTCTCCATCAATCTCTTACTCTCTTTCTCTCTGTCTTTCTCTCTCTGTTTCTCATTCTCTGTCTCTCTCCCTGTCTCTCTCACTCTCTCTCTTTCTCTCTCTCACTCTCTCACCATCTCTCTGTCTGTCTCCCTCTCTGTTTCTCTCTCTCTCGCTCTCTGTCTCTCTCTCTCGCTCGCTGTCTGTCTCTCTCTCTCTTCTCTCTCTCCGCCTCTCTGTCTGTCTGCCTATCTCCCTCTCTCTTTCTCTCTCTCTCGCTCTTTGTCTCTCTCTCTCTCTGTCTGTCTCTCTGTCCCTGTCGCTGTCTCTCGCTCTCTGTCTCACTGTGTTTCACTGTCTTTCCCTCGCTCTCTCTCTCCCTCTCTCTCTGGCTGTCTCTCTCTGTCTGTCTCTCTGACTCTCTCTCTCTGTTTCACTCTCTCTCTCTGTTTTTCGCTCCATCTTTCTCTCGCTGTGTCTCTCTCCCTCTCGCTCTGTATCTCTCCGTCTTTATCTCAATCTTTCCCTCTCTACTATCAATCTCTCTCTGTCCCTTTCTCTCTCTCTTCTCTCTCTCTCTCTCTGTCCCTCTATCTGTCTTTCCCTCTCTCTCTCTCCGTCTATCTCTCTCTCTGTCTTTCTCTATGTCTTTCTCTCTGTCTCTCTCGCTCTCTGTCTCGCTCTCTGTCTCTCCCTCTCTGACTGTCTCTCTGTCTCTCTCTCTCTTTAATTCTCTCCCTGCCTCTCTCTCTTTCACTCTCTCCCTCTCTCTCTCTCTCTCGCACTGTCTCTCTCTGTCTCTCTCTCTCTCTCTCTCTAGCTCTGTATTTTTCTCTGTCTTTCTCTCTCTCGCTCGCTCACCTTCACTCTCTGAGTCTCTCTCTGTCTCGCTCCGTCTCTCCCTCTCTCTCTGTCTCTCTCTCTCTGTGTCTCTCTATAATTCTGTCTCTCTCTCTCTCTCTGTCTGCCTATCTCTTTGTCTCGCTCTCTATCTGTCTGTCGATCTCGCTCTGTCTCTCTCTCTCTGTTTCTGTTTCGCTCTCCATCTTTCTCTCTCTCTCTGTCTCTCTCTCAGTCTATCTCAGTCTCTCTCTCTCTGTGTTTCCCTCTCTCTGACTCTCTCTCTCTATCTCTATCTATCTTTCCCTCCCTTTCGCTATCTCTCTCTGTCTCTCTCTCTGTGTCTCTGTTTCACTCTCTCCCTATCTCTCTCTCTCTCTCACTCTGTATCTCTCTCTGTCTCTCTGTCTCACTCTGTCACTCTCTGTCTTGCTCTATCTCTCTATCTCTATCTCTGTCTTCCTATCTCTAGCTCTCTCTCCGACTGACTCTCTCTGTCTCTCTATCTCTCTCTCTGTCACTCTCTGTCTCTCTGTCTCTTTTTCTCTCACTCTGTGTCTCTCCCTCTCTTGCTATCTCTCTCTCCATCTCTGTCTCTCTCCAGCGCGCTCTCTGACTCTCTGAATCTCTTTCTCTTTGTCTGTATTTCTCCATGTCTCTGACTCTCTCCCTCAGTCTCTCTCTCTGTCTTTCTTTCTCTCTCTCTGTCTCTCTCGATCTATCTATGTATCTGTCTCTCCCTGTTTCTCTCTCTCTCTGTCTCTCTCTCTGTCTCTCTCTCTCTCTCTCTCTCTGCCTCTCTCTCTCTGCCTCTCTCTCTCTCTGTCTCTCACTCTTTCTCTCTCTCTCTCTCTCTCTCTCTGCCTCTCGCTCTTTCTGTGTCTCTATCACTGTGTTTCCCTCTCTCTCTCCATCGCTATTTCTGTCTCTTTCTCTCACTCTCTGTCGCTCTCACGCTGCCTCGCTCTCGCTCTCTGTCTGTATCTCTGTCTCTCTCTCTCTCTGTCTCTCTCTCGATCTGTCACTGTCGCTCTCTCTCTCTCTCTCTGTCTATCTGTCTCTCTGTATTTCTCTCTCTCTGACTCTCTCTCTGTCTCTCTATCTGTCTTTCCCTCTCTCTCGCTGTCTATTCCTCTCTTGTCTTTCTCTCTGTCTTTCTCTCTGGTTCTGTCTCTCTCTTGCTTTCTCACCTTCTCTCTCTGAGTTTTTCTCTATCTCGCTCCATCACTTCCTCTCTCTCTGTCTTTCTCTCTCTCTATCTCGCTATAACTATGTATCTTTGTCTCTCTCTCTCTCTGCCTCTCTCTCTCTCTCACTCTGTCTCTCTCTGTCTCTCTGTCTCACTCTGTCACTCTCTGTCTTGCTCTATCTCTCTATCTCTATCTCTGTCTTCCGATCTCGAGCTCTCTCTCCGACTGACTCTCTCTGTCTCTCTATCTCTCTCTCTGTCACTCTCTGTCTCTCTGTCTCTTTTTCTCTCACTCTGTGTCTCTCCCTCTCTTGCTATCTCTCTCTCCATCTCTGTCTCTCTCCAGCGCGCTCTCTGACTCTCTGAATCTCTTTCTCTTTGTCTGTATTTCTCCATGTCTCTGACTCTCTCCCTCAGTCTCTCTCTCTGTCTTTCTTTCTCTCTCTCTGTCTCTCTCGATCTATCTATGTATCTGTCTCTCCCTGTTTCTCTCTCTCTCTGTCTCTCTCTCCGTCTCTCTCTCTCTCTCTCTCTCTGCCTCTCTCTCTCTGCCTCTCTCTCTCTCTGTCTCTCACTCTGTCTCTCTCTCTCTCTCTCTCTGCCTCTCGCTCTTTCTGTGTCTCTATCACTGTGTTTCCCTCTCTCTCTCCATCGCTATTTCTGTCTCTTTCTCTCACTCTCTGTCGCTCTCACGCTGCCTCGCTCTCGCTCTCTGTCTGTATCTCTGTCTCTCTCTCTCTCTGTCTCTCTCTCGATCTGTCACTGTCGCTCTCTCTCTCTCTGTCTATCTGTCTCTCTGTATTTCTCTCTCTCTGACTCTCTCTCTGTCTCTCTATCTGTCTTTCCCTCTCTCTCGCTGTCTATTCCTCTCTTGTCTTTCTCTCTGTCTTTCTCTCTGGTTCTGTCTCTCTCTTGCTCTCTCACCTTCTCTCTCTGAGTTTTTCTCTATCTCGC